>NC_137098.1:66161352-66196352 GCF_949357685.1 Gobio gobio | reverse complement strand
CTGAATTTACGCTGATTATTTTAAATATTTTTCAATGTACAAATAAGAAACGTTGGAAATAATGTTTAAACATGAAACTAAACCACCAGTAGGTGGCAGCAGGTGACGGCATTATGAGTGAGTCATTGAGTCGATTCATTCAAATGATTCATTCAAAAATGAGATTCCTTCCTCTGAGTCTGCACTTTCACTTTCAGTCCGCTGCGTAAGCCGCACCAGTGCGGACTCGGCAGAAGTGCGCATCGAGGGCGCATATCGACCTCAAAGGGGGCGCTCACGAGCACCCTTCTGAGACCTAAAATGACAAATGGGACACCCTACGGTCTCATGGACTTAAAGGGATAGTTCACCCAAAAACGAAAATGTGATGTTTTTCTGCTTACCCCCAGGGCATCCAAGATGTAGGTGTCTTTGTTTCTTCAGTAGAACACAAATTAAGATTTTTAACTCCAACCGTTGCTGTTTGTAAGTCATATAATGCATGTCAATGGGGTCTAGTTCTATTAAAAAAAAACATGCACAGACAACTTCAAATTAAACCCTGCAGCTCGTGGCGACACATTGATGTCTTAAGACACGAAACGATCGGTTTCTGCGAGAAACTGAACGGTATTTATGCTATTATTTCACCTCATATCAGAAGAATGTTATCAGCTCTCCAGACCACCATAACTTCCTGCGAGTAATGCAAATTTTCGTTATCAGCTTAACGCATTAAAAATATTTAACGCAAATAACGCAGCGTCCGTTTTTATATTCATTTTTGCCTAGCGTTACATGATCATCACGCTCCTATTCATGTAAATGCTTCCAAGCGCGACAAGACAAGAGAACGCGCTGTATGTCAATGTCCTGTCTGTGTGGCTGCGTCTTATGTCAGCTAATCGAGGGACACTCTGACACACACACACACACACACACACACACACACACACACACTTGACGCATAGACAGACTTGCGTCAGTCTCCTGCTCACATCGAGTTCTCTTTTGCTCTTGAACAAACAATAACAACAACACAGAGAATTTTGAGTATTCTCATATTAGGAGTCTTAAATTAGTTAAATAACGTCTTAAATGAACTTGAAGAGTTGTGAGGAAATGAGATGCAGCGCGTCAGATCCGCGTCATGTTCGTCAGCGGCTGTTCTTAAAGTGACAGGAGCACTGATGATGCCTGTCATTAATGTTCATCAAAGAACAAAGGGGAACAGAGAAAAGTGTAGCTTTAATGATGATTAATCTGTATTTCATTTATTATTTATGCAGTTAAGAAAGGTGTTTGATAACTATTACATTTCTGTATATGTCTAACAGGGAAGGCACAGGTAAAAATAACATTTATTATAATGGGGTTATGGAAAGATTGTTTTAAGTTCACTTAAATTAAAAGTTGTTTTTTTAAAGCCTAATAAATGTTGAAATTTGTAGCTTTCAGTGATACTGTAATGTAACGTCATTAATGTTTCATAGAGACTTTAGTATCAGTGATACTGGCCTTCATTCATAAAAATATGCCATTACAACACACATTTAAAATATACTGTCTTTAAATTGTTTATACATTAATTTGGAGAGTAACTGAAAATATTACAATATCAAAATATTAAAAACTAAAAATATTAAAAACTTGCGATTAATCGCGATTAATTACAGAAAAAAATGTGATTAATTCGTTAAAAAAAAATTATCGATTCCCAGCACTAGTTTTTGGGTGAACTATCACTTTAACGGACACGCCCACGCAGCGGCCATTGTAAGTCCACAAAACCGAAAGTGCACATGAAGTGTGCCATTTGGGACAGGGCCTTTGAATGCGTCATTGAATCTTTGATTCAACCGATTCATTCAAACGCTGAATCATTCAGTGACACACTGTTGCTGTGAGGTGCGTTGTGGTTCTGATGTGGTCTTTGTTTGGAACTATTTTCGCTGCTGAAATAGAACAAAAATTGTCAATATTACATCTAAAGTGTAAGTGACTTGATGTTACTTAATTGTTTATGGAACAAATGTCATGAAATCAGTGTTACATTTTCAGTCGTGATGGTTTGCAGGAAAACAGCACTCATGCTCGTGTAATGTTGCTTTACTGTATCATATGTTATAAGTATTAAAACTCCACAATTTGTCTTTTTAACCGTGTATGTTAACTGAGTTTCTCTGTTTCTCTGATTTGTTGTGATTTCTCCTCGAGAGGCTGTGCGAGAGTCAACAGCGCAACCTTGTTACCGTCATTATATATTATCATCTATCGATCGCCACTTACACTAAATTAATGCAGAATTATCCTTGCATTTTGGTGATTCCCTAGTTATTTTTTGTTATTGACGTTTTAATCAACTACTTGTCCGGCCGGGCAAGTAAAATTCTCTTTCACTTGCCCCTTCAAAAAATCCACTTGTCCCAGACAAGCGTTAATGTCCAGCCCTGCCCAAAAAAGTGCATTCCATCCATCATAAAAGTAATCCATACGACTAAATTAATAAAGGCCTCCTGAAGCGAAGCCATGCGTTTGTATAAGAAAAATATCCATATTTATTATAACTTTATAAACTATAATCATTGGTTTCCAGTACACAAGTCTATTTCTGGTGGAAGAGTGACCTCTGATCCGACGCATGATGTAGGATGTTTTATGTGACATAAAAGGTTTACTTTAAAACAAGGGAAAAAATTTAATTTCGAGCCCTGCATGTTGACTAATGTTAACAAATGTAACCGTACCCATATATTTAATAAACATAATTTTGCGAATGACAGACTTTCCGTGAGCTCAGATCCTTGTGTGTTTGTTGACCCCTGTCCTCTGCTTTATAGATGGACCAGAGGAGTTTGAGTGTTTTGGATCGTCTTCTCCTCACACACTCGATATGGCTGCAGCTGTCAATCAACCCTGACTCCGCTCGCCAAATCCTGCAACGAGAGATAGTCGGGGTGAGAGAATCCCAACAGACACTTGGAATCAAATCATCATGTTTTTCACTGTTACTCACAATACAAGTCGTAATTACAGTAATCATGCAGTGATGTATCTCTGTGTAACCTCTGCCAGCGTAACAAGAGCCTGTAAAACTGATGTAATTAACAGCTAATCAACCAATTACACTTCAGATAAACACAGAGGCAGGCTGTTGCATTACATTCATATGGATTTTACTTTATTGGTTTTTAATTTTTGTAAATTGTATTTTCTTAGAAGAAGCACTTTAAAAAAAAAATTTGTTTGTTTTATATAATAATTGAACATATGTATAGCATCATAGCCAATATTATTTATTTATTACATTATATCATATCTAATGAGCACTTTATCTCCCACAGACGTTTTTGGTGTGTAAGTGTAGCGCCACCCACAGGAAGGTTCTGTGTGTGCGAGTGCAGGATGGAAGTGTGTCACAGTATCCCATCCGTGAGGAAGACTCCAGTGAGTTTAACACGTCATACACACACTTAAGCTTAGTTTTTAGACTGAGCTTATGGTATTTTTATCCCTTAAGCCTAACACATAAACCTTTGGGCTCCACAACGTATGTTTGTTGTCACACTGTGTTGTTAAGCCATTTATAATTACTATAGATTAATGCAAAACCTTAACACCTGACATGCAATATCAGATATTATTTAGTCTATATTTGGTTCACCAACTTGGCATGCATGTTATTTGGTAGCCATCTAGTTAGAAATTAATTTTGTTCTATTAATATTTTCAGCGGCAAGCTGAAGACTGAGGACTTGTTCTCATTTTTCTCAGTTATTTGGCTTTATTTCCAGATTTAATTATAGGCTCGTTTTTACGTACTACAGTATGTACTGTACACACAAAACAGTGCTTTAAATCTCTTGACCAACTAAAAGACGTAAATGACATGTGTAGATATTCTAAATACAAACTATAGATTGTACTAAATGTCATCTTGCTTATTTTGCTCAAGATAAGGATTTATTAAGTCCACATGTCATGAAAAAAAAGAAAGTGCTTCTAACCACAGGTCGAGAGCTGTCGTTCAGACCACACAACTTTGTGATGCTGTTTGCGAATGCTCATTGGAACTAGAAACATTCATTGAACTATGCTGATAACGACGAAACTTGCGACCATAGTTGGCTAACGATGCTTTTGGGAAACACACCCCAGTTTGACTATTTCTGTCATACATCTACAGAACTTCTCAATGAGAATTAACAGAAGTTTATTGAATATTTCCTTTGAAGTCATCATTATGGAGATCAATGTTTGATTTAGTTGTGCAGATTGACTCGTGACTTTTTAACATTAGTTTTTGTCTGGCTGCTGTATCTGTGCGCTTATAAAACACAGTCGCTATGGTGAAAAAGACAAGAGAAAATGTGATCAGGTACTGATTCAGTGATTTGTCATCCAGTGTCTAAACTTTGATCATATTAATTCTCAATAAGAACTTCTGTATGTATGTCTACAGCATGAGATTCAGCAGTGTTTGAACTCCTGTGTCTATTAGACTCACTTAGACATCAATAATCAGTGTATGAATCTAAACAACAGTGACATGCTTCATGCTTCAGTGAATCAGACCACTAGATGATGATTGTCACCGTCAATAACTAGCCATACCACCTGATCACGTTTTCTCTTGTCTTTTCCCCAATCCTTTACAGCAGCCAGAGAAAAACTAATATTAAAAAGTAAAGGGTCAAGAGCCCATCATCAGCAAACACTGATCACCATAATGGAGACTTTAAACTAAACTATTATTTTTATTAAACCTAATTAAGCTGGTAATGCTGTGTGTGGAGTTATCCACGTCCAGTGCCAACTGGGAAAGTTCCTGCTAAAAAAAAATATAAAAATGTTACGGGATAATTTTACCACTAAACATATTTAGAATGTTTTTAGAGAATATTATCCAACCTTTTATGACAAAATTCTGGGAACAAAAATAAAACCTGCTGCTTAAAACGTTAATAGAACAAAATAATTCCTACTAATAATGGCCTACTAGTAAATGAGACACGCTCACACAGTTTCATTATTAATCAACAGCTAAGGCTGGTTTTATGTTTGGTAATATATTACATCTTAAATTGTTTATCTGCTTTGTCACTATTTAGCATTTTCCCTAGAAAGTTCTGCCCTGAGCTTCCCTGATCTCTGCAGACTAGTGGC
This sequence comes from Gobio gobio, assembly GCF_949357685.1. Lineage (NCBI taxonomy): Eukaryota > Metazoa > Chordata > Actinopteri > Cypriniformes > Gobionidae > Gobio > Gobio gobio. The sequence continues at coordinate 66,191,207 of NC_137098.1, read as the reverse complement.
GTTTTACGCCATTAGCAGGTACATCAAACCAACAAACATTATAGGATTCAAGTACATTAAACAAGGGTTTTATCTATAATGTATTACGTAATTTCTGCTATTTGTGTATGTTCAACAGAGATATATTACCTTTCCCACTGGAGCTCCCAGAAGCAATTATACAGGCCACAACACACACCCAGCTGGAAAGCATTTCGCATCTGGGTATAGGTAGGAATACTTGTTTTTCATGACCATTTCCACCCCCTTACTGACCCTTAAAACTAAACTAGCCTTTTTGCTGCTGTACATTTAACAGTTATATGTAAACACCCACTTAGTATCCTTAACACCCTCTTATAATCAATCGCAGTGCTTTTAAATGCTTACACCAATCTGCAGGTTTGCAGTTTTGTCCACTATAGTATTTAATTGTCCTATCCTTCAATAACAGCCTCTTTACAAAGTTGGCATATCCCTGTGACTGGTTCACGAAATCAGTTAGCACTGAAATGTGATGCTCAAACTCAGGGATTTTTTACTTTCCCCGTCAGCGTTTAAAAAAAGAAAAAGAAAAAAAAGTTGACAGTCACCGCCAACGCTTTGATAATTTTCACAAAAATGGCCCCCAGAATATTTTGTCATGAATATCTGAACATGCAATATATCAACAAAAAAAAAGAACAGAAAAAAGAAAAAAGCCTCTGCTTTTAAATGAAAAACTTGCTTCAGGCATATTTTTTTTATCAACAATTGAATGTGGGTTTCATAAAAAAGCTACATTTTGAACAAAACGTTGAGAAAATCTCTTAAAAGCTTGTATTGCTTTTTTCTGCTCCTTTTTTGTCTGTGTTTTGAAAGCTTTGATTTCAATTGATCAACAAGCTATGACTACTCTAAAATGCTCTGCTCTGCTCTAAAGGGCTCATGTGCAATTGTGTTTTCCATTTAATTTTCACTCTTTGCAACCTTCCATGGCTCTTTCAGAGTTCTGGAGCTCTCAGACGTCCCCTGGCCTTCCTAACGGCCCCCCTCCGCCCTCAGCGCCCCACCGGACATCCAGATTGTTCAGCCCATGTTTTGTCAATCCCCTGTTTCTTCAGCCTCCCCAACCCAGCAGAACCGCCTCACACAAACGCCACCGCTTCAAACGCAGCCTCAGGGTCCGTGTGTCCAATGAAACCTCTCTCAGCCTCTCGGGTGGAGAATCTGACCTAACCCAGGGGGAGACACATGGACAAATTGGCAACCAGGGCGGCCCGAAACGGACAGGTGGATTGAGCGTGCTCAGGAGGACTCCGGCACTCACTCCCACTTCAGAAGAGGAGGATGATCATATGTTGGGACAGATACCACCCGTAAGTATGTGGACCCTTGTCTGGCTGAGTTTTTTTCTAGTAAGGCATTAGGGTTAGGTTTTGGCTCAAAGTGGAAGGTGTCCAATGCTCCTGAAGGGAGTTTAGCTCCAATAAACCTGCCTGGAAGTTTCTAGTGCTCTTGATTAGCTGGTTTAGATGTGTCTAATTTGGGCTAGAGTTAAACTCTGCTAGAAGGTGGCCTTCCAGAAGCAGAATTGGATACACCTGGATTAGGAGCTTAAACAACATAATCAATGTACTGTTCCCCTGATTTTGGGTCTAGTTAGGCCCGGGACACACTAGACGATTTTCAAATCTTAACTGTTTTTAAAACATTAGGAGACCACAGACACAAGGGCAGTTTCAACTGATTTTTAGCATTATAATCCTCTGAATGCACACACTAGAAGATTTGTCCAGACCACAAGACCACACCGGTCGATTGCAACATTTTCACAGTGAGACGAGATCTCACGGAGACTCGGGAGATGAAACATGACTTGAGAAGAAAAATGGAGGACGGTCGACGACGTCGTTCTCCTGGCATGAGTTTTGTTTTACGGGAAGAAACCAAAGGAGAAAAAAAGAATATGGGCGATCTTCTTTCTCAGTACTCCAATATTTGTGGCTGCCAAGTTTCAGCTATAGAAGCACACAGCATCCAGTTGGTGAAGCTTGCTTGCTATCGTGGGTATCACGTCAGAGGCAGCCCGATCAAGAGTCCTAAATATCAAACATGTTTTTTTGGGATTGTGCAGTCTCCAGCACGATCAGTAGCAGTACAATAATAGCAATGGCATCTCACAATTGAGGATTTTTTTTAACAAAAAGTCAGTTGTGAGAAGCCTCGAATCGGGCCACACTCCTAAGATCGTTGTGGGTTGCAAATCGGGATTAAAATCTTCAAGTGTGTGGCCAGCCTTAATGGTTAAAGTTGGGTTTAAGTTTAGGTTTAGGATTATGTTTACTTGACCGAAAAGTTGGCGCATTTAATTGGCTAAATCTTAGTCACCATACCTGTGTGACTTTCAATGCTTTTTGATAGTAGGACACATTTCTGGATCTGTGTTCTTGTTCGTCCTGGACAAATAATCCAATTCGATTTTATGTATATGTAAGGGTTTATGCCAGAAGTGCTCCTGAGGGTCTTCATTCCTGCAGAATTTTGCTCTAGACCTAATTAAACACACCTGAACCATTTAATCAATGTCTTCAGGATCACCAGAAACTGAAGTGTGTTGTAGCTAAACTCTGCAGGAAAGTGACCCTCCAGGAGCAGGATTGTACACGCCTGGGTTAGGCCTTGGGGTGGGATATGGCAGGGGGCAGCCAATCATGCTCCTGGAGGACTACTTTTCTGCAGACTTCAGTTCTAGCACTCCTGCCTGTTCATTTTCAAGTAATCCTGAACACCTTGATTAGCTGGTTCAGGTGTGTTTGATTAGGGTTGGAGCTAAACTGCAGGAAGGTAGCCCTCCTAGAGCACCGTTGGCTACCCCTGGCAAATGGGGTTAGACAAAATCCTCATCAACCCCTCATTTCCCTCTCATGTTAGAGCTAGTTAATAGTTATAGGCATATGGGAAGGGTTATGAGTGTCTTTGTTTTACAATAACATTTCAGGACCAACAGGAGCACATCCTACTTGGCTAAATCATGGTCCCCACGCAACTGTGCAGTAGTTAGTGCGGGTGGAGAGAGGTTAGCACAAATATAACCTTTATTAGTTAACTGCCTCCTACAAACAATATAATGATATTCCACATACTGTGCCTACACTGCACTGTGGTTCTGGAAGGTCATGATCGTGATGTGTGTTTGAAAGTATTTCAGTAGTGCCATGTTCTAAAATTAACATAGTTTTTTTTGTTTTACCTTACCCCCCTCCACATCATGTGGTTTTCTAGAGTAACTCCTTACCCCAAAGAGACAACGCTGAACTCAACAAAGATACTGAAGATGGTGAGGTGTGCCTGGCTTTGGAAAGAACTCGAGCTCCTTCCCTTGCTGAACTGGACAGCAATAGTTCTTTCAGCAGCCTGGAGGAGGAGGAAACACAGGCGGACCTCGCCCACCAATGGCCACCTGCCGCACGTGGTACCCGTTTCCCCTCAGCGAACCCGACCTCGACTCTGCGCCGCATGACCGCCGCATTTGTATGTGTGTTTGCTCCTGAGCGCAGAGTTGCCCGATTGGTGGACGAACTCTCCCATGACAAGCGCTCCACGTTTGGGTCATTGGTGCAGGACTTCTTAGAGAAACAAAGGCAGGAGATGGAGGCCTCAATGCAAAGTTCTGCTGGGGAGCTGCTTCAGGGCGTGAGGAGATTTCTGTCCCAAGCCAAAAGTCTCCTTCTTGAAGGAGGAGAAATAGAGCCTCCAATTGAGACACTGGTGCCTGAGAACGAGAAAGGTAAGGCGACATCACTTTGCTGATACATTAGTTCCTATAGCTCAAGCAGTAGAGCAAACACTAGCAATGCAAAGGTTATAGGTTCAGTTTCCAGGGAGTGTATGACCTTATAAAATGTATATCCTGCATGCAGTGTACGTCAAACCTTCAAACTTTTGGTGACCAGCCCAGCACCCACTAGGCCACACAATAGCTACTTTTAACCAGTAATATAGAAGTAAATATTAAAGGGGACCGGTTATGTAAAATTCACGTTTGTAATATAGTAATATGGATATCACATTTGGGGGTGTATCTATGGTAATAGGGCAAATCGTCACCAGTCATGGGCTGGGCTTCCCCCTACTCTTACAAACGAGGGCTGGATTTGAACAAAAGATTAACATGACGGTACATGCTCGTCGATGAGTTGAATCAATCCACAACAACTACATAAATGTATCCACTAACCATTCAGTTGCTTTCTAAGTGTAAAGTCTCACCACCAGTGTCAGACTTCGGTTCGAACAATGTAAGACTGAACACACCGCTACTGACAATTTCTGACATTTTGGCTGCGTGAGATTCTCCAGTTTTGTTGTTGTTGAGTATCCAAAGCACAAGCTGTTAAAGCTCTGCCCTCTTCTAGAAAGGGTGCAGCAGCTCATTTGCATTTAAAGGGATACATCCAAATTATTTGACAAGCTATAATAAATTATCTGTGGGGTATTTTGAGCTGAAACTTCACAGACTTCATTTTGACCTGAGACTTATAATATGTCTTGTGAATACGGGCATAATAGATCCCCTTCAAAGAAAATAGACCTTTTTTATTTTTGTGGAAGAAAATGTTACTGGTGATTACACAAGTCGGCACCACAATGTTACACAAAGGTTTTGTGAGTGGTTGGCAGAAAGATGTCCTAGGTGGTTTGTAGATGATTGCTCCAAGTCTCTATGGTGACCCAATTCCGATTATTTTTCACTCCCATGTGGCACAGATTGGATATAACCAACGAATGTGCAAGCAGTAAAAAAAGCATGTGGATTGCGACATTCTCTGATCGGTTTCAGGCCTCATTCATTTGTAGAAATAAATCTGATACGAATCGGATACTTGCATTTGCGTCTGCCATGTAAGCAGAGAGATTGGATATTCCCCTGTCAATTGAAAAAGCGACGGTTTCGAATGTCATCAACTCAGATGGACACCAACCACAGCGATTACAGCAGCGATCATTGCTACATTCGCCCAGGCTGCAACAAGGGCTCTCCTCTTTTTTCTTTGCCTTAATGTTTTGCTGACCTTTAAAGGTGGTGCGGAAAGCAAAAGCTTGTATTATCATTCTGTCTGCATCCATTGCCGATTTTACCTCCTTTTCGGCCTAAGCTTTTCCGGGTCAGTACGTCTACCTTGGGTTGTTTGCCAAGTTTTGTAGCGTAATAGCAGTCATATCGGAATTGGGCATTAAGTCTTGCAGTGTAAATACAGCCTAAGATAGTCTAATCTTTACATTTGACTCGGGTCTTTTAATAAATGAAGGATATTTTGTTTGTTTTACTGTCTGGGAGTTGACAATTGGAAGTCTGATTTGGTACAAACAGTGCTGTAAAGTTACACAAGCGTTTAATACAATAGGATGCACTGGGACTTAGTTTACCCTAAGTTTGAGCAATATTAATTTTGATGCTTGACTTAGCAAACACCTCTAAGGATTTTACAGGAAGTAAATGACTCAACGCTATGGATTGCATCACGGAAACCAATCAGTTGGCTTTAAAGACTCTAAAACCTTTGGAGTGGATAAAAGATGTGATTAGTTTCCTAGAATCCTTTGATAAATTGAATTTCTGGAAAATAGTGTTTATGTTTGAATTGCACACAGCTTTTGTTAACACAGATGTAATGCAGTTTTGCTGTAAAAGGATAACTCCCATTCTCTGATGCACTTGTAAACTCTTATATATTTCCAAATGCGTTCCTTAAAAATGATGTTCACGTTTATGCAGCATAACAACTGCAGTACGGCAGTGCTTAAGACTCAAGTTTAAGTTACCGTAGATCTATTTTTATACTGCAGAACAATCACGTCACTCAAACAAAAACAATCTTTTAATCTTTTATAAACCTGCATAGCTGGGATTATGAGCTGATTATGAGATATCTTCCCCAAAAATCAAAGCAAGAAATCCGGCCACATCCCTGGGGATGGGTACTGTTTCAGATGTTGGTGGAGGCATTCGCATTTTCCACTTTGCATTTATCATTAGCTCATAGCACATTCCCACGCATACTTTAGGAAGCGTGTGGAGAGAGAGAGAGAGAGAGAGAGAGAAGGAAGGATGGGGAGGAGATTTTGCACAGTGCACAGATTCTCTTGTTTGCTATAATGTGTCTGGCTCTTTCTTCTGCTGTACAAACATTAATTTGTTGAGCTTGTTTATTTTCACCAAGCTGCTCAGTGTCTGTATGTTCACTTCCACAGACATAGGCCCTGTTTATGGCTGGTATTAAGATGCATTTTGGTCGATCGGATCACAGGTAGACGAGGGAGACACATTCCCGTATACGCCTCTTTTGTCCACTTTTAAACACTTCTGTCCTGTTTTCTCAGAGGAGAGGGTAAATGTATGGATTTTTTTCAGATCTTTTGATCTAATGGACAAAAATAAGCTCATGCAGTTTACATATGAACACGCCCGGAGACGACAAGAAAACACACGGAGAGCATCAGCTTTAGTTTCTGCTCTGACAGACTCAAGACCAGCCGTACGCTGTGAGTGTGTGTTAGACATCAGGAATGGAGAGAGAACATTGAGCTTGGGACGGTTTTCATCTTCAAACCAAACTTGGGTCTTCAGCCGACAGAGTTTAAATCCCGTCTGGCTAGTGTGCTTCCCATAATGCATTAGGTCAGTAGCGGAGAGTAGGCGTCTTTTGTGGCTGTTCGTGTGCATTCCGTCCTTCAGATGAGACGTTAAACCGAGGTCCAGACTCTCTGTGGTCATTAAAAATCTCAGGATGTCCTTCGATAAAGAGTAGGGGTGTAACCCCGGCATCCTGGCCAAATTTGCCCATTGGCCCCTGTCCATCATGGCCTCCTAATCATCCCCATATACATATACGATTGGCTTCATCACTCGGTCTCCTCTCCGCCATAAGCTGGTGTGTGTTGGGCGTTCTGGTGCAATATGGCTGCCGTCGCATCATCCAGGTGGTGGATGAGGAGATTCCCCCCTTCAATGTAAAGTGCTTTGAGTGCCTAGAAAAGCGCTATATAAATGTAACAAATTATTATTATTATTTGACCAAATGAGTGTCTACACTACGAAAGCAATCCGGTCGAATGTGCTTTCGACTACCTCTGGAAGTGGCCGTGAGTGGACAAGCTCAAAACGTTTTAGAAAAAGGTCTGCAAATTTCCAAAGCACAAAGTCCCGCCAAAGGCAGTTCTTCTCTATATCAGTGTCACTGTTTCTGAACTCCCTGAAACACCTCCATTGTTGAGTTTTCTTCCGGGAACAAACACGTCACAATATTTCTCACTTAAATAATTCCCACCCAAGGCATATGCAAAATAAAGGGGCGGGGCCTGGTTGAGTTAGTTAGTATTGTGTCGAAACTGGTGGTTATGGTAAGGGGCGGGACATTTCCCAAACACGCTTGAGGCGCTTGACCAATCACAACACACTGGTCCAGCTGACCAATCAGAGCACAGTGAGCTTTTCAGAAGGAGGGGCTTCATAGAGACAGAAACTAAACAGAGCGTTACTGACAGACTGTGAAAAGAGGAGCTGCAACAATGGAGAATATGGGAAAATAATGTGTTTTGAACATTCAAGCATGAAAAGCTAGCCCAGAAAAAAAATCACGAAGGTGAAAGGGCATAATATCGCCTCTTTAAATAAAGATCGACAGCATTGACAGGAAAAAATAGCATGTACATCTACAGGGAAAGGCCTTGTACCACAATAACCATGAAAATGCACACTATTTCCAACGTATAGTGACAATACTTTGTGTGAGAAACATTTAAAATCACTAACCGTGGCTATAAAAAGGTACATCCAATATTTCAATTCCAGTCAAGGCCATATAAAGCCAGTAAACACTGTGTATTGCACAAGGACTCCAGAAAAGCACAGGGAGACATTTATACATATTATTTTCTGATTTTAAAGTGCACTTTCCCTTCCTGTCATGTGACCCGCAGATCTAGCCCTGGAAAAGGCTCTGTTTGGCTGCGTGTTGAAGCCGCTGAAGATTCAGCTGCACCAGACGCTCGTATCTCTCCACACTCAGGACGGCTCTTTACAGAGGATCTCAGAGAGCATGCTGGCCTATCAGGAGGGGGCGCTGGAGTGCCTGGCTGTACGAGTGGGAGTCCTGGACGCTCGCGGTGTAGACAGAGCAAAGGCAAAGCTCACGCTGATGCAGCGCAGCCATTCGCCCATTGATAAAGTGTTGCTTTTGCTGCAGGTGTGCAAGAGTGTGTACAAGGCCATGGAGACTCAACCTGGTGAGAAAAGATTTAGAAACTGGTTTGTCGTTGGGTATAAGCCGTTAAAGTTAAGACTTAAACGTATTTCCTCTGCAGATCAGGAAGTGGGGTCTGAGGACTTCCTGCCAGCGCTGTCCTACGTGCTAGTTCAATGTAATATCCCACAACTGCTGCTGGAGACGGAGTACATGATGGAGCTGCTTGAGCCGTCATGGCTGACCGGAGAGGGTAAAGGACAATTCACCTCAAAAACAAAAACTCTGTTTAAAGAGGACCTATTCGGATTTTTACATGTTCAACTTTCTTAAGTGTGTAATGTTGCCGTTTCAGCATGAAAAGGCTCTGCAAAGTCCCACCAAAGGCAGTTCTTCTCTATATCAGTGTTGCTGTTTCAGAACTCCCTAAAACGCCTCGTCTTGAGTTCAGTTTCAGAACTCCCTAAAACGCCTCGTCTTGAGTTCAGTTTCTGAACTCCCTGAAACACGTCCCAATATTCCTCATTTAAATAATTAGTATGCAGAATCAGGGGCGCCGCTAGCAATTTTGGGCCCTATGAAAGAATATGATGTTGGGCCCTCTACCGCACCAACCTAGCTATCCAAAATCTCTGTCTGCAATTTAATAATACTGACCAATTAAACGCCGCTCGCTCAACCCAGAATGCCCCGATTGGCTGATGAAACATTGATTAAAATTAAGATACAATTTATACAAAACAAAACATAATGAAGTGGTCACAATCATGTCTGATCAACTCCATTCATCTTATCAAGACTCTGTAAAAGGGAATCATGGCCTTTTTAAAAACTTTAGTTGCTTTTAACGTGAAGATTGTGTCAAAAACCAGGTGGCACATCAATGCTACTGTGTAAGATAACTGAGATAAATCACAGACAAGACTGGGAGGAAAATGCATATGCAATTATAAATTACAAACAATTTATCTATTTCTGAAAAGATACGTAGATCATAGTGGTTTCGTTTAAAAATTAACCGATTAGCCGAAAATGAAAGTCTTGATTTTTAGCAATAATATACAAACCTTTCGAGGCGGTCCACCATGAGCTCTGAGCCACAAGTGGGTGTGATTTCCACTTCGTTTATCTTCATCAACTTCAACAGCCAAATTCCCAGAGAAGAAATACACTACCTGAACAGAGCAACAGCAGTCAGAAGTTGCTGTTACCATGGAAACCCAGCAACGACCACACATTCACATGAAGTCTTATGAATTATGTAATCAAGTTGATCTACCTACAAAACTATTTATATTCAGAATATATGTTTGAATTTGATTTATATCAGTAATGATATGGTTCACGAAGTACAATGGATTTTTGCAGATTTTATAAAAATTAGTTGGTAAGTTTAAGAGATGCACAGGCTGTTTGAGACGTCTCCAAACTGAGGAGTTTTCATGGTTTGTTTGTAGGCGGATACTATTTGACGAGTGTGTATGCCAGCCTATGTCTGATCCAGAGCAAGCCTGGGACCACGCCCACCTGCAGTCTGACCAATGAGGCTCAAGAGTACTTGCGGGAGTGGAGCAGGAGGCGGGGCCAAGAAGCCAAGACCCAGAAGGACAGTCAGCAGAAACAGGTTGAAAACCTGTCTGTCCATCTGTCTGTCTGTCTGTCTGTCTATCCGTCAGTCTGTCTATCTATCCGTCCGTCTGTCTGTCTGTCTATCTGTCCGTCTGTCTATCTGTCTGTCTATCCGTCTGTCTATCTGTCTGTCTATCCGTCTGTCCATCTGTCTGTCTGTCTGTCCATCTGTCTGTCTGTCTACCCGTCGGTCTGTCTGTCAGTCCGTCTGTCTGTCTGTCTACCCGTCGGTCTGTCTGTCTGTCCATCTGTCTGTCTGTCTACCCGTAGGTCGGTCTGTCTGTCTATCCGTCTGTCTGTCTGTCTGTCCGTCTGTCTATCCGTCTGTCTGTCTGTCTGTCTGTCCATCTGTCCATCTGTCTGTCTGTCTGTCTGTCTGTCCATCTGTCTGTCTGTCTGTCTGTCTATCCGTCTGTCTGTCTGTCTGTCTGTCCGTCCGTCTGTCTGTCTGTCCATCTTTCTGTCTATCCGTCTGTCTGTCCATCTTTCTGTCTGTCTGTCTATCGATCTGTCTGTCCATCTGTCTGTCAATCTATCTATCTATCTATCTATCTATCTATCTATCTATCTATCTATCTATCTATCTATCTATCTATCTATCTATCTATCTATCTATCTATCTATCTATCTATCTATCTATCTATCTATCTATCTATCTATCTATCTATCTGTCTGTCTGTCTGTCTGTCTGTCCATCTCTCTGTCCGACAGTCTGTCTGTTTGTCTATCCGTCTGTCTGTCTGTTTTTCTGTCCGTCTGTCCGTCCGTCTGTCTGTTTGTCTATCCGTCTGTCTGTCTGTCTATCCGTCCGTCCGTCTGTCTGTCTGTCTATTCGTCCGTCTGTCTGTCTATCTGTCCGTCCATCCGTTTGTCTGTCTGTCTGTCCATCTGTCTGTTTGTCTATCCGTCTGTCTGTCTGTCTGTCTATCCGTCCGTCTGTTTGTCTATCCGTCTGTCTGTCTATCCATCTGTCCGTCCGTCTGTCTGTCTGTCTGTCTATCCATCTGTCCGTCCGTCTGTCTGTCTGTCTGTCTATCTGTCTGTCTATCTGTCCGTCTGTCTATCTGTCTGTCTATCCGTCTATCCGTCTGTCTATCCTTATGTCTGTCTGTCTATCTATCTATCCTAAAATCGACTTATTGTTTATTTATTTAAATCAAATCCACCCCTAACTGTGTGTTTGTTTCTTGTTGTTTCCTGTCGGAGTGCAGAGGTTCATCCGTGTGTTATTCCAGGATGACAATCGCAGTGGCGTGCGGACTCTTCTCTGGAAGGCTGGGGAAAAGGTGGAAGCTTTAGCCCAAGCCTGCGCCGGTCTGTTCGGCGTGAGAGAGCCGCAGCACTACTGCCTGTTCTGGAGGAGCGATGGGGAAATGCATCCTCTACCGGCCCACATTCAGCCGCATCAGCTGGGCAATCACGAGGGGGCGTCCCTGTCCTACCTCCGCTGCGATCACGACTTCAGCAAGATGCGCAGACTGACCCGAGGCGGCGCCGTAGATCTGGGGGAGTCGGTGTGTGAGGAGTGAGGAGGAGCAGGTGCACAATATGACTTTATATATTTTGTCACATTCGTGGCAAGAGGTTTATGGATGTCACACAGTATTTGAATGCTGTATATGTGTTCAGTTCTATGGATGATGGTGATTATTTTCTTTGTGTTGGGTGTAAACAGAGCACAATAGCATTTCCAATTAATCGAAGCAAAAAGCGAGATACTTGGTAATAATGCAAAAAGCAATATCTGCCAAACAGGAGATCTGAGATCAGCTGTCACTTATTGATTGGCTTGCAGAGGTGTGTATTGCAGAGTAATACCAAAGTGTTGAACGTAATTTAAAAAAAACTAATAAAAATATATATGTTTAAACAATCATATATGTACACATCTTACATGCTCTGAGTATTGACACTGTATCTACACTGGATGTGCTCCTATTATAATCACTGGAGCTGTTTGCACTGGAAGTGTGTCTGCGTTTGACACATTACTGCAGCCACTTTATTTATTTTGTTCATCTGAATTTTTTTATATATATAAATATCGTATGTGAATTGAATGCTATTCATTTTATTTAATTTTACAGTGTGGTCCAAAAGTAGTGGTCGACTGATATTGATTTTTTTTTTTGTTGATAGGCAAGGTGTCTGATGACCGGTATAAAGCCGATAATAATAATACATTATTAGACAGAACTGTTAAACAGAGACCATAAACTAATAAAGGAGGAAAATGCGAGGTCTGTTCTTAGCTCTGTCAAAATAAAAGTCCCACTTCCGATACAGGTGCTGGTCATATTATTAGAATATCATCAAAAAGTTGATTTATTTCACTAATTCCATTCAAAAAGTGAAACTTGTATATTATATTCATTCATTACACACAGACTGATATATTTCAATCTTTTAATTTTGATGATTATTACTGACAACTAAGGAAAATCCCGAATTCAGTATCTCAGAAAATGTGAATATTGTGAAAAGGTTAAATATTGAAGACACCTGGTGCCACACTCTAATCAGCGAATTAACTCAAAACACCTGCAAAGGCCATTAAATGGTCTCTCAGTCTAGTTCTGTAGGCTACACAATCATGGGGAAGTCTGCTGACTTGACAGTTGTCCAAAAGACGACCATCGACACCTTGCACAAGGAGGGCAAGACACAAAAGGTCATTGCAAAAGAGGCTGGCTGTTCTCAGAGCTCTGTGTCCCAGCACATTAATAGAGAGGCGAAGGGAAGGAAAATATGTGGTAGAAAAAAGTGTACAAGCAATAGGGGTAACCGCACCCTGGAGAGGATTGTTAAACAAAACCCATTCAAAAATGTGGGGGAGATTCACAAAGAGTGGACTGGAGCTGGAGTCAGTGCTTCAAGAACCACTACACACAGACGTATGCAAGACATGGGTTTCAGCTGTCGCATTCCTTGTGTCAAGCCACTCTTGAACAACAAACAGCGTCAGAAGCGTCTCGCCTGTGCTAAAGACAAAAAGGACTGGACTGCTGCTGAGTGGTCCAGAGTTATGTTCTTTGATGAAAGTAAATTTTGCATTTCCTTTGGAAATCAGGGTCCCAGAGTCTGGAGGAAGAGAGGAGAGGCACACAATCCATGTTGCTTGAGGTCCCGTGTAAAGTTTCCCCAGTCAGTGATGGTTTGGGGTGCCATGTCATCTGCTGGTGTTGGTCCACTGTGTTTTCTAAGGTCAACGCAGCCGTATACCAGGAAGTTTTAGAGCACTTCATGCTTCCTGCTGCTGACCAACTTTATGGAGAAGCAGATTTCATTTTCCAACAGGACTTGGCACCTGCACATAGTGCCAAAGCAACCAGTACCTGGTTTAAGGACAATGGTATCCCTGTTCTTAATTGGCCAGAAAACTCGCCTGATCTTAACCCCATAGAAAATCTATGGGGTATTGTGAAGAGGAAGATGCGATATGCCAGACCCAACAATGCAGAAGAGCTGAAGGTCACTATCAGAGCAACCTGGGCTCTCATAACACCTGAGCAGTGCCACAGACTGATCTCCTCAAGCCACGCCGCATTGCTGCAGTAATTCAGGCAAAAGGAGCCCCAGCTAAGTATTGAGTGCTGGACATGCTCATACTTTTCATGTTCATACTTTTCAATTGGCCAAGATTTCTAAAAAAAATCCTTTCTTTGTATTGGTCTTAAGTAATATTCAAATTTGGGATTTTCCTTAGTTGTCAGTTATAATCATCAAAATTAAAAGAAATAAACATTTGAAATATATCAGTCTGTGTAATGAATGAATATAATATACAAGTTTCACTTTTTGAATGGAATTAGTGAAATAAATAACTTTCTGATGATATTCTAATTATATGACCAGCACCTGTATGTGTATGTATATGTATGTATTTATATATATATATATATATACAATTATGATGAAAGGTTATGATGTAAAATAAAAAAAAAATTAAGATTTTATTCATTTTCTAATCAGCAAAATAAGCATTGGTCATGTGAAACTCCACTACAACTTAAATTGTGCTTGATAACGTGCAAAACGACAGATTTTTAATAAAGTAAAATAGGCACAAATGATCTATGTAATATATATTAGTACATGTTACACCCATTCATTCACTACTGTTCAAAAGTTAAGGGTTGGGTTAGTGTTTTTATTGTTTTCTTCAGAAATTTTAAAGCTGCACTATGTAACATTTTTTTCAGTAAAATATCCCAAAACCACTAGGCCAGTGTTATATATTTTGTTCAGTGGAGTACTTACAGTATCCTGAATGTTTCCAACTATTTGTAAATCGGGAGAAATGGCTATTTTACCCGAGGAACCGGGACGTGTGAGGGCGTCGCCTGTCGATGACATCATATCTGCGTTCCCCTCGGTTTACGGTTTTATTCTGCAGAAACGCTTTACTCTCACTGCAGTGTGAACAAGTGTCATAGCAGCGGCTGAGAGAACGTAACGTCACAATATCATCAACACACTCAGATGTGTCGAATATGATGAACAGAGCTGCGTTACCTCATACTCATGACCGGAGGAGCGGAAGTGGCGCCGGCGACTGTGGCATAATAAAAGTCCCGCTGCTCGCGAGGCGTGTGTTGCGTTCATCTTATTAACAATCGCTCCTCCTCAGCTCCACAACACTCGGCCCTGCTCTGCTTCATACTACAGTAACGTTAATAATCACATCCATCAACATGCCCGAGTCCTGTCCCGAGTCTTTCCCACCGGCTGTGAAGTGAAGACCACACGTCCCAAGACATCGAGCGACGCCTTTGTTTTGAATAGGCGACCTCTAGCGGACGGAAAACTTACATAGTGCAGCTTTTATGTCATTTGACCAAAAGCACAGTAAAAACAGAAATAATAATGTATTATTATTATTATTATTATTATTATTATTATTAATTGTGAAAACAGTTGTGCTGCTTTTTATTTTAGAAATAGCTAGTGATAATTTTTTCCAGAATTTTTTTATGAATATATTTATTAGAATTAGAATATTTTGTAACATTATAAATGTCTTGACTGTCACTTTTCATTAATTTAACGCATTCTTGCTTTTTTTTTTTTTCTTTAATTGCACTGACCCCAAATTTTTGAATGCTAGTGTATATTTAAGAAGCAAAAAAAATTTATAAAAATGCAAATATACTGTAGCTTATTTCGTTACGAGCTGATGTGCAGCGTTGGCATTTCCAGTGTAGACGGTCCAGTGTGTCAACAGTGTGAGTCTGGAGTGTGAAGGTCTGAGTATATCGTGAGTTTTGCGGTAACACTGCTGTACTACAGTCTGCTTGTGGTACTCTGAGTTTTACTTGAACTGCACCGGCTATTTTGTTAGCTGAACATTAACTGAATGAACATCGTGGACTTGATAATTGAATCACCACTGGCCTGATATGTGTGTTTCTTGGATTTATTCTTTAATATCCTTCAGACTATTTCAGTGTTTGAAGGATGTGGTGAACATGTGGCATCATTATCATTTGTGAATACTCCATGTAAATAGACTCCAAAGAAACAAGCTGGTTGTGTTCTGCAGAAGTGTTCAGCACAGATAGTGTGCGATGTCACGCTCGCTGAATGTACAGCTCTGCTTTCACCTCGCGGTGGGCAGAGAAACACGTCCACACTGTCAGGAGCTTGAATTACGGCTGCCCACAATTCAACTCATACTGGAAGGCAAACTTGGTTAAGTCGGAGAGAATTTCCCTCTTGGATTGAAGAGAGGAGGGTGAATCTCAAAATGGCCATCAAGTGTCAAACTTGAGTATTTCATTGACAGGTTTTAGTTTTAAGCCAGAGTCATCTGCAGGAAACGGTGCCATTTGTGCCATTTGATTAAAGTGCCCGTATTATGCTTTTTGGGGTATTAGCGTTCATGTAGTGTGTAATAGAGCTGTTTGTGTAAAAGGTCTGCAAAGTTTCAGAAGCCAAAGTGCAAATAAATGGAGTCTCCCAAAAGACGAACGAATCGTAATTACTTGCTCAAACCTACATAGGTTTGTAACAAATTTGCATAATGCCAGTCTATGGTTTTCATTGGCTGCCGGCGAACATTTGCCCCGCCCTCAAACACTGTAGTTCCAGCTGAGACTGGAAGAGTTTGGTTCGTGTTGTTAACATGTTGAGAAGACGCTGTTTTAAACAAAAGCAAATCCACTTCCAAAGGACAAGATTGATACAGTAAAATAACGCCATCGTTACTGTTGGTATCTCTGTGTCTCAAGCGCTGAGGAAAAGCTGAAATTCAGATATGCTAATGAGCATTTGGTATCCGACACGCACTGTAAGCAGTTGACCAATCACAGCAGAGGAAGCTCTCAGAAAGGCGGGGTTTAGAGAGACTGAATCGTTTATCGAAGCGTTTCAGACACTGAGAGAATAGATCTGATGCTGAAATTAGCAATTGTTTTTACTCTGATTGGTTTCTGTACAGCCTCATGGGTAATGTAGTTTTTCCACCACTGTTAAACGCGATTCGTTTAAAACTAAGTTGAAGTAATACAGCAAATACCATCGACTAACAACCTCGTAGCTCACATTAGGGCTATCTTTAAAGAAAGGTTTACAAGTTATCATTAAAAATCAGTTTTGTTACTTCTGGAACCAGACTGATGCACTGTTTATGGGCACCAATCAGTAGACCAATCACAACTGATCTGACCAATCAGAGCAGAGCAGGCTCTCGGAAAGGCGGGGTTTAGAGAGACTGAATCTTCGATCGAACCGTTTCAGACACTGTAAGAAAAGAGCTGAAGTTGCAACGGATATTTTGAGAAAATAAGACCTCCGAAACAAAATTATGAATTATGCTTTAATAATAGGGGCACTTTAAACACTTTGAACCCCAATCTGGTTACAGCTTTGCAAAGTATTTATCTTTACTAACTGTAACCGCAAAAGGCTACATTATTTGGACCATGTTGCACTGAGTATACACTTTCAAATCATATAAGATATAGATAATTCTAGTAAATTTTGGTAGTATCACTAATTTTGTGTGCCTTACAAAATTAAAGGGTTTGTTCACCCAATTATTAAAATTAGCCAATGATTTACTCACCCTCAAGTCATCCCAGGTGTAATGACTTTCTTCTTTCAGACGAACACAGAGTTATATTAAAAATGTCCTGGCTCTTCCCAGCTTTATAATGGCAGTGAATGGTTGTTTAATTTTTGAAGTCCATAAAAGTGCATCTATCCATCATATAACTGCTCCACACAGCTCCAGGGGTTAATAAAGGCCTTCTGAAGCGTAGTGATGTGTTTGTGTAAGAAAAATATCCATATTTAAAACTTTATAAAGTAAAATATCTAGCTTCCGCCAGATTGCCTTCCGTATTCAACTGACGGAGAAAGTGTAACGCCTCTTGCAGTTCAAAACGCTTTGCACACCCGTTACGTTTTTTCAGATCTGGCGGAAGCTAGTTATTTTAGTCTAAAAAGTTTTAAATATGGATATTTTTCTTACACAAACACATTGATTCGCTTCAGATGGCTTTTATTAACCCCCCGGGGCCGTGGGGAGCAGTTATATGATGGATAGATGCACTTTTATGGACATCAAAAATTAAACAATTCACTGCCATTATAAAGCTTGGATTAGCAGGAATTTTTTTATATAACTCAGATTGTGTTCGTCTGAAAGAAGAATGTCATACACACCTAGGATGACTTGAGGGTGAGTAAATCATGGGCTAATTTAAATTTTTGGGTGAACTATCCATTTAAAATTGAAAAATGATATATATTATGGGTTTATTCGGGGTTGAACATCAGGACATAAATGTCTGATTTTTAATTGATACCAATGAATAATTAAATAAAAGTAATTATAACCCATATACATTTATATAATTATATAACCCATTCAAATGTACTGATAAATGGGAATATGCAAATATTGATTTATTGTTTGGTTCCTGCGGTAAATCCCACGGCAGCGTTTCCTGCGAATGTCCGGCCCCACGACTGTTGCATCAAATGATATTTCGCCGGTTTCACTTTGACTCTGAATGTGACATATTTTCTTTCTCCAGTGAATTGTGTAACTCTAAATGTGATGCTTATTCTACATGGGGCTCTGATTACGACTTCAGTTGAGTTTTGATGCTTTTTATTGCTGGATCAGTTGAACTCTTGAGCGATGCATGCGTTGGTTTGTGATGCGCTTCATTGTGATGCATGAATGAACAATATGCTTCATATGACATCACGCACAGATTAATTTCTCTGAATGTTTGCCGCCTACAGAACGGTGCTGTACGCTTGTTCACTGACATACACTATTAAACTCCTATATGAATGCTATCTGTCTCTCTGGAGCTGTTGCTGATTATGGATTATTGTTTGCAGTTCAATACACTCACAGACCTCTGAAGTTTAGTAAGTGTGTAGTCCACTAGATGGCAGCAGCAACTTAGTAATAAAATATCATGTTGATTTGAGGCTCTTTTCTCAGTTTGGATCAACAGTGAAGTTTTTCCAAGGAAATAAACAGCAGAGAGATTCATCATCAACACATGATTTTTATTCAGTTTAATCTGTTAACATGTACAAATATCTGTAAAATAAGCCAAGCCAAGTCAAATATCTTAATTTCTATAGTTTTATATATTTTTCAAAGTGTATATACTTAGAGGATAGATTTGCTTGTATAAAAGCCCCCAGAATTCCTTGGGAACTTGTTAAGAGGGAAAAAGTTCATAAATAGCGTATAGGTGAGTAATATATTTAAACTTATTTAAAATAATAGATATGACATCAAGTCTATAGTATGTCCTCTTAGTATCTACTTCCATTTAGATAGATAGGTACAGTCAACATGAAATCAATACTTATTTTTTTTATGGAATATTGCAGTATATTATATGATTTATCCGTTAAATTCACGTGCCTCGTAATCTTGAATCAGAATAACTTCCCCTCCCTCTTGCAGTGACATCTCTTCTCTGATGAGGACGAGGGGCGGGACAATAACCTGTCAATCACATGAGATCCACCAATAGCAAACCACAACGGACGAATCAAAATCAAACCTCGCCCTACATTTGTTCTTGTTTGTGAAGCGGTTTCACTCACAATAGGGAAGAAAAGACGATCGCAACTTCAGTTTCATGCCGAGTTTAGTTATTTATCTATACTTTGGGGGCTAAATTGCTGGAATAAACATCTAAGGGTCAGATTTACTAAACAGGGCACATTAGCATGAGAGCGCAAATCCATAAAAGCGCCGATGGGAGTGTAAAGTTCAACACTTGATCTACTGACGACACAAATTAACGAACACAGACGCAACCGGATAATTTCCATAATGACCAACATAGTCTACCAGTTAGCGTCTGGTTTAACCCTCTGGTGCTCTTCGTTTAGGGGTTGCATTGGTTGTCTTCCCGGTCATAAGTGACCGGACACCTAAAAATTTAACTTCCTCCACCCCAGTAAAACCAATGCAATTTATTTTTCTTCAATAATATTTTTTCTTTTTAAATTTCTATTTTGAGATGATTTTATGGTATTTTTTTATATTTATGCAATAATTAAGGTCTATTTTTATTTAAAAATAAATAAATAAATAAAAAAAAAATATATATATATATATATATATATATATATATATATATATATATATATATATATATATATATTATTGCAGAATTTCAGGTTAAAATAGAGAATAGGCCTTCCAAATATTTTTTTTTTGAAGGCAGATTAGCGCCTCTTTTGGAATTATTTAAGAAATCCTGCAACCATGTGTGTAACCACTAGAGGTCTCAATGGAGAGGCTTGAGGATTCACTAGTTCTCTTTTGAACACATTTAAAGGGTTAGTTCACCCAAAAATGAAAATTCTGTCATTAATTACTCACCCTCATGTCGTTCGACACCCGTCAGACCTCCGTTCATCTTCAGAACACAAATGAAGATATTTTAGTGTAAATCTGATGGCTCTGAAAGGCCTCCATTGACACAATGGCACGGTTCACTCTCAAGACCTTTAAAAGGCACTAAAGACGTCGTTACAAAGTCCATCTCACTACAGTGGCTCTACAATAACTTTATGAATCGGCGACAATAGTTTTTGTGCGCAAAAAAACCCTAAATAACGACTTACATAGTGATGACGATTTCAAAACAAAGCATCATGAAGCTTCGAAGCGTTATGAATCAGTGAGTCGATTCAGCAGTTTGAATCGCCAAATTTCAGCAGTTTGACACGCGATCCGAATCATCATTCGACTCACTGATTCATAACGCTTCGAAGCTTCATGATGCTTTGTTTTGAAATCGTCATCACTATGTAAGTCGTTATTTAGGGTTTTTTGCGCACAAAAACTATTCTCGCCGATTCATAAAGTTATTGTAGAACCACTGTAGTGAGATGGACTTTGTAACGACGTCTTTAGTACCTTTTAAGGGTCTTGAGAGTGAACCGTGCCATTGAGCCAATGGAGGCCTTTCAGAGCCATCAGATTTACACTAAAATATCTTCATTTGTGTCTGAAGATGAACGGAGGTCTGACGGGTGTCGAACGACATGAGGGGAAGTCATTAATGACAGAATTTTCATTTTTGGGTGAACTAACCCTTTAATTTTTTTTTTAATGATGGATTTGAATATATATTTAAAAAATCTCAAAGACTTTTTATTATAAAGTTTTAGATTTTTCTTTTTTGTTAGAAATATAGATTTTTTTTCTGTGAATTTGTGTTTTTGCAGATTTCCCATTCATTTCCTATGGTGGTCATTTTTGACTGAAGAACACAAGTGGGAGTTTTTTTTTTACAACCACTTAGCATGCAATTTTTTTGTGTGTTTTTATACCTAATGCTAGAAAAATCACCAGTTTCATATTCTGATGAAGCTGTGATGTATAAGTGTGCGTGTGTGTGTGTGAGTGGATGTGTCAATATCACACTCTTGATGTTTTAGAGTGTCACCCCTTTACTGCTGTGTACTTTTTTCAGCATTGTGGCCGATTTGTAGATTGTACACAAATATTCTGTGATTTTTTGTGTTTTTGCCGATTTCCCATTCATTTCCTGTGGTGTCATTCTTGACCGTAGAGCACAAGTGGGAGTATTTATTTTTTTTACAACCACTTAGCATGCTTGAATCATGCGCTCAATTTTCTTTTGTGTTTTTTTTTATCTAATGCTAGAAAATTCACCAAGTTTCATATTTTTCAGATGAAGCTGTGATTTAAAAAAATTCAAAATGTGGTTCATAGGCTCAGTTTTTCATTGGTGTGTGTGTGTGTGGATGTGTCAATATCACACTCTTGATGTTTTAGAGTGTCACCCCTTTACTGCTGTGTACTTTTTTTCAGCATTGTGGCCAATTTGTAGATTGTACACACAAATATTCTGAGAATTTGTGTTTTTGCAGATTTCCCTTTCATTTATGACCGAAGACAATGAACGTTACTTTTTTTTTTACGACCAATTAGCATGCTCGAATCATGACCCCAATATTTTTGTGTGTTTACATACCTAATTCAAGGAAAGTCACCAAGTTTCATATCATTCCGATGAAGCTGTGATTTTTAACATTTCAAAACAGAAAATTTTCCAGTCAGAAATGACCGAAGAGCACCAGAGGGTTAAGACAAGGGAGGCCAGCTAGTAGTTGCTCTGCGAGTAAACCTCACTCCCTCGACTGACGCTAGAGGCCTTTAGCCTCCTTGTTAAAGCATCCGACTCTCATGCCGGCAGACCCGGGTTTGAGTCCTGCTTCGGATTAGAACAGGAGGAGTTACACATGCCTTTTTGAGTGTTAAGTAATGGAAAAACACCAGTAAATTGACTAGCGCAAACCTTAGTAAATCACCATCATTTAAATACTCTCCTCCCATAGATTTTGCGTCTGAAAGGGAAACTCCTACAAATGCATATGTAAGGTCAACCGAAAAAATAACCCTGTCCACACCTTTCAAGCCCTAATTTATCACTGCGCGTCTTTACTAAATCCTGACAGTAGTTTTCTAACACCAAAAGAGGGTTTGCGCTGGCACAAGCTGTTAGTAAATCTGGCCCTAAACGTCTCCAAACCTATAATTATCCTTATATAAACACATCAGACGTCTATGATATGCCCTTATGTAGGTGCAGCAGTGTTTGAGTCTATTTTAGGGTTAGGGACAGTCCACCCAAAAATGAAACTTGTGTCATCATTTGCTCACCCTCATGTCGTTCCAAACCTGTATGCTTTTCTTTCGTCTGCTGAACACAAAAGAAGATATTTTGAAGAATGTCAATGGCTCCCATCAACTGTCTGGTTACAACATCCTTCAAAATATCTTCTTTTGCGTTCAACAGAAGAAAGAAACACATTTTTGGGTGAACTATCCCGTTAAACGGTTTTATTATTAATAGCGATAGATATGAATGGGAGCATGCATGAAGAGGTCTGGTGCTGGTGCTCATCGCAGCACCTCTCCCAGTTTGTCCAGCACCTTCAGGCCTTTCTCCTCGTAGTCGGCTCTCGACAGCCAGAAGGACTCTTTATCTTTCATGATGTTGGCCAGCACCGCCCCGCCCATGAACACCATGTGTTTGCGCCGCGGAGGGTCTTCGATACGGATTTTGAATTTCTGTGGTGGGAGAGAAAACATTTAGCTTGAGGCAAAATTCATTTTAAACTAATTCAAGAGTTGCATTTCTGACATGTAGCCTATATATTTTCAATATGCAATATTTAAAAGTTTCTTTATTGTGTGCCAGTGCCTTCATTTACATGTTAGTACCAGCACTCGGTTGCTTTTCAAAGGCCTTTGTGATGTAAAATGGGTCGCCTGGGGCCTTATGTTTGGTACACACACTTTTTTGGAAAAGTGCATTCATCATGCATGCATATTCTGATAATTAGGGCGTGGGGAAATAAGTTGATTTCCAGTTAATAGTTTTTAAAAATTATATATTGAATTAGGTGAATCTTATATCATTCTTATCTTATATATCTAATATCAAGTCGTTTTATTTTATTAAGAAAAATGGCATGAAATATTAAGACTTTTCAGAGAAATCTTGACTTAAGTTTTATTTTTTACTGCCCCATCAGTGTTATTTCAGTATTATACTATTATAGTATTTATTCATATTTTAAATTAGCTTTTATTTTCATAATATTTTCATTTGAGTAAAATGTTTAGTCATTTTTATTATGTATTGTGTAATTTTATTAGTATTTGTTTTAAATATGTCTATAGCTTTATTTCATTTTTAGTTACATTTTATTAATTTAAATAGCTTTATTATATCAATAGTTTCCAAACCAACATTTCAAATTTTCTTTTACATTTTTTTAAGTTTTTCATCTAATATTTTTATTTGATTTGATTCCAGCTTTATTTCAATCACCAAAATGTATTAATTTTAATAGTTTTAGTTAAAAATAACAAATCCGTACACCACTGGCAATTCGTTTTTGTCTTGTTTTAGGCACAAATCAAGCCAATTTGAGGTATATTTTTTTTAGTTAAAGCTTAACTTGCAAACGTAGTTACATGTCACTACATGTAGCCTACTTACTGTAGTAATAACAGTAAATTATGCATAATTACAAGTAACACTAAACCAAAACTCTCACCCCAACTGTAACTCTATAGTAAGTAATTTAACTACGTCACCTTGAAATAAAGCGTAACCTAAGCTTTAACTGATAACTTTAAAACTGAAGTTTTAATATTGCACATACTTTAGATTTTTAAGTGAATTTGTTTAGATGTTTTTCAGGGGGGGAAAGACAGAAATCCTAGCATAGGAATTAGCATTAGCACAGCAGCTTACAGAAAGTTTGTCAGTGTCTCCCTTCAGCACTCTCTCCAGATACAGCTGCTTGATCTCGCGCTCCAAACGGGACGGAAGCCCCGGGTACATGGTGGATCCTCCGGACAGGACGATGTGCTTGTAGAATTCCGACCTGCAGATGGACAGGAAGACATGAAGCTCACCGGAACATTCCAGGTGAACACCAATTTAATTTATTAACCAGAAACAACTGCGACATGCTGTATGAACTCAGAAGAAATAGCTTTGCTTGTATTTAACCAGGAATATTCCTTTAAAAAAATGTAGGCTATTGCTAAGTAAATTCCTAAAAGTTAATATCCTAAAGGTGCAGTATGTGAGATTGACATCCAGCGGTTGAAATGGGAACTGCAGTCCCTCGCCCCCTCCTCCTCAGACTCGATTGGTTTGCCAGATTGAGGATGTGAAACTGCGATCTCTGAGCCAGTTCGTTTGCTGGCTTCCATCGCTGTGTTTTCCGCCAACTGGCAACCCGGGGTGTCGAAATACTATTGGGTAAACTAGCAGTGGGCGGGGTCACACAGACCAAAACAAAAACAGACATTCTGAAACTGAACACATATTTCATCACATAGTTTTTCAGAGAAACAAGTATTTGGACCTATATATCTGCAGACACATAAGGCGTATGGTATTTTAATTCTTTAGTACACACAAAAAAAAGACATACAGCACCTTTAAGACATTTTGCCACAGGTGGGACCAAGTCATTGTTTAGCACGTCACAAGTCTCGAGTCGTTTTCAAATTTTAAATCGAGACGCAAGTTCAGAATCATGTGACTCTAGTCCACAACCCTGCATTTCGATTCTCAAATAAATGTATCTTGAATTAAGAATGTTTCGCGATAATTGGAAAACAAGACAAAAACACTAAGTATAAAAATCTTTTTTCATTGTAAATAAAAATGTATGGAAGCTTGTTTCCGCCACGGAATAAAACCATTTAAAAGATAATTGCAACTTTATTCTCACAATAAAGACGCAAACGAGACTTTATCTCACAAACGAGACTTTATCTCACAAACGTGACTTTATCTCGCAAATGCAACTTTATCTCGCAATTCTGACTTTATAATTTGCAAACACGACTTTATCTCGCAAATGCGACTTCATCTCGCAATTCTGATTTTATCTCACAAACGTGACTTTATCTCGCAAATTCGACTTTATCTCGCATATGCGAATTTATCTCGCAATTCTGACTTTATTTTTCATTTACATTTACATTTATGCATTTGGCAGACGCTTTTATCCAAAGCGACTTACAGTGCCTGTATTACAGGGACAATCCCCCTGGAGCAACATGGAGTGAGGTGTCTTGCTCAAGGACACACTGGTGGTGACCGCTGGGATCGAACCAGCAACCTTCGTATCAGTTCAGTGGTTTAACCCACTGGACCACCATCTCTCACTTTATAACTCGCAAACGTGACTATCTGGCAAAGGTGACTTTCTCGCAAATGCGACTTTATCTCGCAATTCTGACTTTATAACTCGCAAACGCAACTTTATCTCACAAACGTGACTTTATCTCGCAATTCCGACTTTATAACTCGCAAGCGCGACTTTATCTCGCAAATGCGACTTTCTCGCAAATGCAACTTTATCTCGCAGTTCTGATTTTATCTCACAAACGTGACTTTATCTTGCAAGCATGATTTATCTCGCAATTCTGACTTTATAACTCGCAAACGTGACTTTATCTTGCAAACTTGACTTTCTCGCAAATGCAACTTTATCTCGCAAATGCTACTTTCTCGCAAACCTGACTGTATCTCGCAAACGCAACTTTATCTCGCAAACGTAACTTTATCTCACAATTCTGACTTTATAACTCGCAAACGCGACTTTATCTCGCAATTCTGACTTTATAACTCGCAAACGGGACTTATCTCGCAAACGTGACTTTATCTCGCAAACGCGACTTTATACTTTATAACTCGCAAACGTGACTTTATCTTGCAAACGCGACTTTATCTCGCAATTCTGACTTAATAATTTGCAAACCCGACTTTATACTTTATAACCCGCAAACGTGACTTTATCTCGCAAACACGACTTTATAACTCGCAAACGTGACTTTATCTCGTAAACACGACTTTATAACTCGCAAACGTGACTTTATCTCACAAAGGCGACTTTATCTCGGTAATGCCAAAGTAAAGTTGTGATTACCAAACAAGCTTCTATAATGTCTCCAAACTTGTTAGCTGAAGAACATATACAGAAAAGCAATCTGTCCAATTACTGGCTTTAAGATTTGCTCAGAAAAGTGCAATGTCTTGCACAGAGTCAAGCATTAAGCGACTCCTAAGTGACGGTGATGGTGTTGAATTATTCTGACCTGAGGTCAATGTCCGCTGCCTGGATGGTGTTGAAGAGCAGCTCGGCCACACCAACTCCCTCCACATTAATGAGATGAGGCTGGAAAAGAGCCTCCGGTGCTCCAAACCTCTCGCCTCCGACCATTATCATCCGTCCATCTGGTAACTGCGTGCGGGAAAGGTCAGTAAAATCTATTATATGTTGTGAGGAAGGCAGTCAAGTTTTAAGTCCACATCTTCGCCCTACATTTTTTCTTTTTCTATAATCCGTTAAGATCTGACGCTACTTCAATATCTTCATGGCATGCATGAGCACTAACAGCAGCTCTCTGGTGCCCCCTGTAGGAAGTAGTGATGAGTGTTTGATTCATGAAGCTTCTAAACCTTTGCAAATCTTTTGTTTTGAATCAGTGGTTCAGAGCGTATATAAATATGCATAACCAATCCAAACTTTGCATATTGCTCACGCAGCCTGTCCATGCAGGTGTTAGGACTTATTTGTGGCTGTTTTCATCAGCTGTAAGTGTATTACCGTGTAGGACTCCACCAGGACGGTGGTCTCGTTGGCCAGTTTCTGTTCCTGCTCAATGTTGTAGCCAACAAAACACAGTTTTTCCTTCATCATCCGCACCGTCTCGAAGTCTGCCGTGTGGTTGAAGACGTAGCCTCGCAGAAGCAAAAGCTAAATAAATGAAATATCAGAATTTCAACAACTCTAGATGTCTCATTTTTTAACCAGACCACAACTGATAATCCTGGAAGCTTGTTTCCGCCAATGAATAAAATTGAGTTTATGTCTCACAATTCTGACTTTATAACTTGTAAACGTGACTTTATAACTTGCAATTCTGACTTTATAACTTGCAATTCTGACTTTATAACTCACAAACGCGACTTTATCTTGCAAACGTGACTTTATCTTGCAATTCTGACTTTATAACTCGCAAATGTGACTTTATCTCGCAATTCTGACTCGCAATTCTGACTTTATAACTTGCAAATGTGACTTTATCTCGCAATTCTGACTTTATAATTCGCAAACGTGACTTTATCTCGCAATTCTGACTTTATAATTCGCAAACGTGACTTTATCTCGCAAACGTGACTTTATCTCGCAATTCTGACTTTATAACTCACAAACCTGACTTTATCTCTCAAACGCGATTGTATCTCGCAAACGCGATTTTATCTCGCAAACGTGACTTTATCTTGCAATTCTGACTGTATCTCGCAAACGTGACTATCTCTCAAATGCGATTTTATCTCTCAAACGTGACGATCTCTCAAACGCAACTTTTTCGCAATTCTGACTTTATAACTCGCAAACTCGAATTTATCTTTCAAACGTGACTTTATCTCGCAATTCTGACTTTATAACTCGCAAACGCGACTTTATCTCACAATTCTGACTTTATAACTCGCAAACTTAACTTTATCTCTCAAACGTGACTTTATCTCACAATTCTGACTTCATAACTCGCAAACTTGACTTTATCTCTCAAACGTGACTTTATCTTGCAATTCTGACTGTATCTCGCAAACGCAACTATATCTCGCAAACGCGACTTCATCTGTGACTGTATCTCGCAATTCTGACTGTATCTCGCAAACGCGACTAT
This sequence comes from Gobio gobio, assembly GCF_949357685.1. Taxonomy (NCBI): domain Eukaryota; kingdom Metazoa; phylum Chordata; class Actinopteri; order Cypriniformes; family Gobionidae; genus Gobio; species Gobio gobio. Next base: position 66,163,619 of record NC_137098.1, on the reverse strand, counting down.
CTCGCAAACGCGACTTTATATGTGACTTCATCTCACAAATGTGACTTTATCTCGCAATTCTGACTTTATAACTCACAAACATGACTTTATCTTGCAAACGTGACTTTATCTCGCAAAAGCTACTTTATAACTCGCAAACGCGACTTTATCTTGCAAACGCGACTTTATTTATGATTGTATCTCGCACTTCTGACTGTATCTCGCAAACATGACTTTATCTCGCAAACGCAACTTTATCTTGCAAACGCGACTTTATCTATGATTGTATCTCGCACTTCTGACTGTATCTCGCAAACATGACTTTATCTCGCAAACGCAACTTTATCTTGCAAAAGCTACTTTATAACTTGTAAACGCGCCTTTATCTGATATAAACTCGCAATTCATATTGTTTTCCTCGCAATTCTTACTTATTTTATCAGAATTGCGAGAATTAAACTCGCAATTGGAAGAAAAGAAGTCAGAATTGTAATCACAATTACCTTTTTATTTTTGTATTCTTTGGCGGAAACAAGCTTCCATAGAGAACTGCTAACACTTGATCTAGATTGATCTTTTATAATAAAACAACAATTATATTGCAAGCGTTTGATCCATTTTAAGATCACTTAAGAAAATGAGTCCGCGAAATAAGTCAGTTTAACAAAATGTTCCAGGTTCAATAGAAGTTGAAAGGGTTAGTTCTCCAAAAAACTAAACATTATGGTTTCCACACAAATATGAAGCAGCACAACTGTTTTCAACATTGATAATAATCATAAATGTGTCTTGAGCAGCAAATCCTCATATGAGAATGATTTCCGAAGGATCATGTGGTACTGAAGACTAGAGAATAATGAAGATAAATTCAGCTTTGATCACAGGAATAAATTATATTTGACAATATCACATAGAAAACAGCCGTCTAAAGTAACATTGGACCCCATTGACTGTCATTGTATGGACATTTTAAAAAACGACATTATGTCATTTATGGAATGAACCCCTTTTAACTAGGGCTGTCAAAAGATTAATCGCGATTAATCGCATCCAAAATAAAAGTTAGTGTTTACATAATATATGTGTGTGTACTCTGTTAATTATAATTTATATATAAATACACACACAAGCATGTATATATTTAAGAAAAAAATATTATTTTTATATATAAAACATTTATATTTATATATATTATAGATTATATAAATGTATATACATGCAAATATTTCTTAAATATATACATGAATGTGTTTGTATTTATAGATAAATAATAACTAACAGAGTACACACACATATATTATGTAAACACTAACTTTTATTTTGGATGCGATTAATCGCGATTAATCTTTTTGACAACCCTACTTTTAACATGTGCTGAATCTGTAACATTGCTCATTCCTTAGTTTCCATGGTGATGATAGAGGGAGAATGTCACCTTAATCAGATAGCGCGTGATGTCCCGTCCTGCGATGTCTAGGCGGCGCGTGAGGTGAGGCAGAGAGAAGCCCTCGTACACGGGGCAGATGTGCGTCACGCCGTCTCCGGAGTCGATCACCACCCCGGTTAGCAGACCTGCCGCGGGGACACAGCAGGAGTCAGACAAACGCTCATCCTCAACACCGAACTCACCCTGAGGGGGTCCTCCCGTTACCCTGGGCGTAGAGGGTCAGCACGGCCTGAATGGCGATGTAGATGCCGTGGAAGCGGTAGGTCTCGAACATGACCTCTGCGATCTTCTGGCGGTTCTTCAGCGGGTTCATGGGCGGCTCCGTCAGCAGGACCTTGCTGTCCGGAGGGCTGATGTTGAGGCGCTGCGGGCCGAAGGTGTGGTCCCACAGGTGCAGCATGTCCTCCCAGCTGCGCACCATCCCGTTCTCCATGGGGTACGAGATCTCCAGCATGGAGCGGCATTCGCTCGCCTCCTCGCCCACCATCAGATCCTGAGACCCAGAGGAGAGAGAGAGGGCAGCAGGGCCATTATAGAATTACACACCGTTCATTAGTTTTATTTACTTTAAAAACACAATTCATTTGTGAATCAACTCATCAAATTAATTGAATGTGTGTGTGTGTGTGTGTGTGTGTGTGTGTGTGTGTGTGTGTGTGTGTGTGTGTGTGTGTGTGTGTGTGTGTGTGTGTGTGTGTGTGTGTGTGTGTGTGTGTGTGTGTGTGTGTGTGTGTGTGTGTGTGTGTGTGTGTGTGTGTGAGAGAGTGTGTGTCGTTCCCTGATGATTCACGACTGTGTGTGTGTTTTGTGATGGTTCGTCAGTTTAACTGATCAGGACATA
>NC_137098.1:66118852-66158852 GCF_949357685.1 Gobio gobio | reverse complement strand
AGCGGCTCAAACTCAGATCTCAGGATTATGAGGACGGATCTCGATTATTTGAAGAACTGCATCTTCCCCAACTCCCTCTGACTTCCCTATAGTTCACAGCTGAAGGGTCAGTCAGTGACAGCTTCTGTAAAGCACAGCACTTCCTCATCTGTGGCCAATAACCGTGCATCTTCTTCCCTGACACCTTTTAAGGTGAAGTGTGTGCTGTTCCCTGCCAGACGTGTTCAGACAGAGCCGAGCAATGCAACAGGCCCGTGCTCGAACGCCCTCGGTCTCGGGAATACTTCCCTACATCTCACTTCACTTTTTAAAAAGAAGAGTTAAACATTTTCCAATCAAAGCAACTTTCCGTTATCATGCATTAAAGCCCAGTTAGTGTTCCCTCACGGATCAGCCGTTTGATGGCTCAGGCCCGGTTTGATCCGCAGTCTGAGTGAAGTCTCCGTAATGCAGAGTGTGTCTCTTACCCCAGTGCCATTGTCACACACGACCACTCTCCTCCCGCCGCTGTCCATGCTGCAGAGTTCAGGAGACGCGCAGGGAGTCGAGCCTCTCCGTACGGCTGCTTTGGTGAAGTGAGAAACAATGGGGTGGGTTTCCCTGAGGAGGAACTGAGGGACTCCGCCTTGTTCAGGGCAGGAGAAGAATCTCAAACGCAGAGCTACACTCCAGAAACACCTCATTTAATGCAATAATGTGCCGTGGGAAACTTTAATAATCATCGTGGTGAAGCTGGAATTGAGAAATGTTTGTCTTTAAAAGCTTTTATTCTGGCCTGGAGGTCAATTCGGACATGCAGGTTGTGCAGTCAGGAAAGACCAAACCCAAAGCCCCTCGCTTGTTCTTTATTGTTCTCTCATTTCAGTGGGTGAGGGCCAGAAACACAGAAACACAATAACAAACTGCTCAGTTGGTGTAATCTGCTCTGAGAACTTGTTCAAGACAACCATCACACCCGCTCTATTGAGAAAAGTATCAAAGGTTATCAAACAACATTGTGTTTACTACAGAAAACTAGAATTCCCCTTATATTTAACAAAAACATCTGATATAAGTTTAATATTCCAAAGGGAAAAACGTTTATTTTGCAGTTACGCTCCAAAAAATATGTAATTTAATGGAGTAATGCAACAAAAGAATGTCAGTAAAAGCCTGTTCGCTGAACTGTAAGACGCCTTATCATACAGCATTTGGCAATACATGCTAAATAACTCAAATATGGTGGAAAGTGATGCATAAAAATATAAATTAACTTACAATTGAAAAAAAAAACATATAGCCTATATAATAAAGCAGTATGTATATTTTTTATTGTAAAGTAAAAAAGTGGAATTCCAAAGGCAAAAACTTTTATTTTGCAGTTACACTCCAAAAAATACAACCCCAAATCAGAAAAAGTTGGGACAGTATGGAAAACGCAAAAAAAAAGAAGTGATTTCTAAATTTACTTTGACTTGTATTTCATTGCAGACAATATGAACACAAAATATTTCATGTTTTGTCTGGTCAACTTCATGTCATTTGTAAATATGCATCCTTTCCTGTCATTCAGACCTGCAACACATTTCAAAAAAAGTTGGGACAGGAGCAATTTAGGGCTAGTAATGAGGTAAAATGGTTCAATAATGTGATTTGAAACAGGTGATGTCAGCAGGTGATTGTAATTATGATTTGGTACAAAAGCAGCATCCAAGAAAGGTCTAATCCTTTAGGAGCAAAGATGGGCCGAGGATCGCCAGTTTACCAACAAATACGTGAGAAAATTATTGAAATGTTTAAAAACAATGTTCCTCAAAGAAAGATAGGAAGAGATTTGGATATTTCACATTCAGCAGTGCATAACATAATTAAAAGATTCAAGGAATCTGGAGGAATTTCAGTGCGTAAAGGACAAGGGCGCAAGCCTAAGCTGAACAACCGTGATCTCCGATCCCTCAGGCGGCACTGAATCAAGAATCGTCATTCATCTATAAGCGATATCACCACATGGGCTCAGGACTACTTTGGCAAACCTTTGTCAAGTGCCACAATACGTAGTTACATCCACAAATGCCAGTTAAAACTGTACTGTGCCAAAAGGAAGCCCTATGTTAACAGTGTCCAGAAGCGCCGTCGACTTCTCTGGGCTCGGAGGCGTCTGGGATGGACCATCACACAGTGGAAACGTGTACTGTGGTCAGATGAAGCAGTATTTCAGGTATTTTTTGGGAGGAATGGACGCCGTGTGCTCCGGACCAAAGAAGAAAAGGATCATCCAGACTGTTACCAGCAACAAGTCCAAAAGCCAGGGTCTGTCATGGTATGGGGTTGTGTCAGTGCCCTTGGCAAAGGTAACTTGCACTTCTGTGAAGGCACCATTAATGCTGAAAAGTACATAGAGATTTTGGAGCATAATATGTTGCCTTCAAGAAGACATCTTTTCCAGGGACGTCCATGCATATTTCAGCAAGACAATGCAAAACCACATTCTGCACACATTACAAAGTCCTGGCTGCGGAGGAAGAGGGTACGGGTGCTTGACTGGCCTGCCTGCAGTCCCGACCTGTCTCCAATAGAGAATGTGTGGACAACGAAGACCCCGTACTGTTGCCCACCTTAAGACTTGTTTGCAGGAAGAATGGGACAAAATTACACCTGAAACACTTCATCACTTGGTGTCTTCAGTCCCTAAACGTCTTTTAAGTGTTGTGAAAAGGAATGGCAACATTACAAAGTGGTAAATGCTTTACTGTCCCAACTTTTTTTTAAATGTGTTGCAGGTCTGAATGACAGGAAAGGATGCATATTTACAAATGACATGAAGTTGACCAGACAAAACATGAAATATTTTGTGTTCATATTGCCTGCAATGAAATACAAGTCAAAGTAAATTTAGAAATCACTTCTTTGTTTTTTTTGCGTTTTCCATACTGTCCCAACTTTTTCTGATTTGGGTTTGTATGTAATTTAATGGAGTAATGCAACAAAAAATGTCAGTAAAAGCCTGTTCGCTGAACTGTAAGTCGCCTTATTATACAGTAAAATATTACAATTTTATAGACTATATATTTTATTTAAATAACTAAAAAATTTTAATGCATAAAAATAATAAATTACCTTACAATTGAGAAAATGAATAGCCTTTTTAATAAAACAATATTTATATTTTTTATAGTAAAATAAAAAAGTGGAATTCCAAAGGGAAAAAACTTTTATAATGCAGTTACTCTCTAAAAATGTAATTTAATGGAATAATGCAACAAAAAATGACAGTAAAAACCACCTTGTTCACGGCAGGAGAAGAATCCCACATAAAAAATCCTTTTATAGCGGCGAGCTACGCTCCAAAAACACGTTGTTTAATGGAATAATGCAAACATTTTTACAGTAAAAAACTGTAATTGCTTAACTGTAAGTCGCCTTATCATACAGTACAATTTCTTATTTTAAAAGACAATACATTTTATTTAAATAACTGTAAAATATGGTGAAAAATTATGCATAGAGTAAATTACCTTACTATTGAAAAAAATGTATAGCCTATTTAATAAAGCAATATATATATTTTTTATTGTAAAATAAATTGTAACTAACTAAAATATAGTGGAAAATGAAGCATGAAAATAATAAATTACCTTATAATTGAAAAAATAATATAGACTTTTTAATAAAGCAATATGTATATTTTTATAGTAAAATAAAAAGAATTCCAAAGAAAAAAAAAACATTTATTTTGCAGTTATGCTCTGAAAATATGTAATTTAATGGAGTAATGCAACAAAATAATGACAGTAAAAACCTATTCACTGAACTGAAAGTCACCTTATCATACAGTAAAATATTACATTTTAAAAAAGACAATTCATTTAAAGTCCCCCCGTGGTGAAAATCGATGTTTTAATGTTGTTTATATGTGGTGTTTTTAATATGCTATAATACAAACCATGTGCAAGTCAACACCAATGCTTATGTTCTCCTTAAAACTGTAGTGAACCATTGAATCCGTCTCTGTTTCCTACTGTCATGTGACCTGTCCCGTCTTGATCGGGCGGGGCTTTTCTCCACTGACGGTCTGTGATGAAGCGTTTCTGCAGATGCTGATTGTTAGAAGGCAAGTGTCTGACCAAGCGGCACCCTCCCCAGTTTCTCTTGAAGCCAATACAGAAGTGACTTAAACTGCAGTTCATGGACTGGCCACTAGAGACAGACTCCAGAAGGAGCAGAATCTCATTGAGCTCATGTTAAAATGCCCAACTTTACAGCAGAAGAACACATGTTTACAGTCTGGGACAAATTGTGGTTTTGGTCTATACGGCTAATTTTGCCCTTTATGACGACTGTGAGGGGGTGAATTTCTTTATAACTCATTTGTTTACATTATATAAAGTATTAAAGTTCTGCATAATTAAGGGCGTGGCCACTTTGAGTGACAGGTGGATTGCCGTTTGTCTGCTGTCTGTTAGTCATCGTGTCACCTCAGCTCCGCCCACGTCCCGCCCCTTTTTTCCATTTTCTGTTATCCGGGAGTGACGCGCTGCCAAGATGGCGACGGCCAGCTCGACCCGACTTTGCGCTTCAGAACGGCTCTTCAGAATCCTATGGGTGACGTCACGGACACTACGTCCATATTTTTTTACAGTCTGTGTGTCTGACGTGCTGAGATGGCGAACGGGAACATGGCTTGTGTAACATTAGCAACACATTATTAGCTGTTTGATAACAGTCAAGCAAAATGCTAATCATATTAATAACCGTTATGTGTCCGATGTTGTAGAAAGCGTCATGAAAACGTATTCTGATACATTGACTTGTAGACGAGCCTGTATTATTCACTCTTCCTCTTCTGGATCAGTTTCTGGTTCAGACAAATATGGCAGAATTAAACCCATATTTCCACATGTTATTGTGTAGAGTTGACTGAGCGGATCAGGTAATCCAAGCTGCTGGGATTGGGTGGAGGCGGAGCTAATTTCCATATTCATGAAGCAAGGGTGTAGTGTTATGCTGCGTTCACACCAAACGCGAATAGAGCGTCTGGCGCTAGTGATTTCCATGTTAAGTCAATGGAAAGGAGGTCCAGACGCGTTTAGCGCTGCGCGATGGACGCGATTACGCCTCATTCGCGCGTCCAGTTCGGCCAATTGGACGCAAATTGAGCATCTTGCGCAATACGCGCGAGTGGTGCTTTTTTGTGCATTTAGGCGTTTGAGGCGAATTCGCGTCTGACGCCCGAGTTGAATTTTTTTTACTTTGGCGTCAATTCGCGCCGCGTTACCCAATCAGGAGCCTGCTCCTGAAGAAACCCTGCATAATTTAAAAATACTACTATTGTGTCACAAAATGTAGTTTTACGACTTTTTCAGGTGAGAATGTGGTTGTTTAAAGCTCAAATATGTGGTTTATTTATAAAGAGAGCGCCTATTTAAAAAAAATAATCTTGTGTTTGTGTAGTTGTGAGCTCCAGGCGATCAGCGGCGCTCAGCCGCTGAAGATAATGTAGAAGTTGCCTGGACCACATTTGTGTGGCTATTAATGTTTAATATATATTTTTAAAGAAAATGAAAAGAGACAAGGTGGTGTTTTATGACATATTTCTCCTGGAGCGCCTTGAACACGCGTCAATTTTGCTTCAAACGCCAACTAGACACGGTAGACGCGATTTTGAAGCTCTATTCATGTTTGGTGTGAGCGCAGCATTACATTCACGCTAGTTTAAGGCATGAAGGAATTATTTTCACAGGAATTTTTTTTTTTTTTAATGATCAAAGATGAGTTTTAAGGGACACAATTATTGACTGCTGGGGTACTTTAAATTACTGTAAAATATGGTGAAAATTAGGTATTAAAAAAATTAATTACCTATGAATTTAAAACCTTTTTAACATGAATACCTATACTTTTATCATTAAAACTATGCTACAAGTTGCCTTATAATTTACAGAAAAAAAATATATTAAATTTAACAATGCAATACATCTGCTGTTAAAATAAAATATGGCTAAAATTATTTTAAACTATGATTTATAGGAAGAGGTCAGATTTTCTGCCTATGTGTTTCAGAAAAGATAAGTTGCACATATGTGTAATGACATGAGAGTCAATAAATTATGACACCATTTTCATTTATTGTTAAATTATTCCTTGAAATGGTGATTTAAGGTTGTGTAAAGCCATGTTATTTTATCAGTGGGATGTTATAAGTGACGTGTGCCGTAAAGGGCACACAAAGGAGGCTCCAGCTCGTTCAAAAATAATTTCATTTATTTCAAAATTGCAAACAACAGACAAATGAAAACAAAACAATCGCGCTCTTGTAACTTCGGTGAGTATGGGTGTGAAAATGAAGAACAGCGGACGATCATACAGTCTGACGTCGTCCTCAAAGTGTAGGCACATTAAATGACTTCAGACCGAGACGAAGTGAAACGTACAGAACAAATGCAGAGGTTGATTCAAAGGTGATGCGTGTCGTTTCTAAGATGCTAAAATACTTTCTCTTAGCCTTGAGGAAACCTGTCGGGTCACAGTTTGGTGGCGCAGAAATCACACAGGAAGAGCAGCATTAATATCCCAGAACATGACTATCTAAGTTCATCCAGAATACACTCTTAGACAAAAAGGTTCAGTGGGTTTCTACATCGGACTCGATTTTAAAGATCCCATGATGATGGATCCAAGGCTCCTAGGAAGTGTTTTTTGCTAGTTTCATCCCGACGCAGTTCTCATTTTCACGTTGTTTAAATAGTAAATGCACTCGCGTCATCTGTTCGCCCATTGGCGTCTGGTCTGATAACCAGGTGTGTTCAGGTGCATTGTTGGTGTGTTGAGGAACTGAAAACGACTGCGCCATTGACCAACACAAACCTGCTCTAAAGTCAATAGCGCAGTATTTTTGTGTTATTTAAAGTGTGTGTTAGTAATATGAGCCTATAGGCGGTGCAGAACGCATGTACACTCTGATTATTACACACACAGGGATGCGCAGCAGCACACACACATGCCAAACATTAAAAATAAAAGGATTAAAATGTAAAATATTATTATTATGTAAGATGCCACAATGGATAGTCATTGCATGTAGCAGAATTACCTATTTGCAGTAATGACGAATGAAATTGGCTAATTATTGAACCAATCGTGGCAATACACACATGTATCGTCAGGTTGAGGGCGTCCGCCATGTAAATAGCGAATTGCGCGAGCGCAAATGGCTTTTAAAGGGAATGGGAGGTGAGACTCTGATTGGTTTATTGCACGTTACGCCCAAAACACCCCCATAACTCATTAAGAAACGAGGTACTACCCTTTAGCCGGCGCGCCGACCGTTTTTTCCATTGTTAGACTAGCAAAAGTGGATTCAGACACGCCCTAAGTGCACCTGCACCGTGAGGGCGTTAAAATAGGGCCCTTAAAGCCACTATTTTGAAACTTTTTCCAACAGCTCCCCTAGACTTAAACAGTTTTACCGTTTTTGAATCCATTCAGCCGATCTCCGGGTCTGGCGGTAGCACCTTTAGCATAGCTTAGCATACGTCATTGAATCTGATTAGACCATTAGCATTTTTTCCTATTTAAAACAATAATCAAGGAAATCTGAGCCGTCCCATGAGTGCAGCGGCGCAATGATATTACACAGCGCCTGAAAATAGGCTAACTTCCGTCAACATAACCAACGTGACAACCTGCTCACAGAGAGAGCGCTGGGGACTATTTCCAGGCGCTGTGTAATATCATTGCGCCGCTGCACTCATGGGATGGCACAAAGCTCTTGATTATTACGCAGGAATGAGAGAATAGTTCCTAAACACATCGGCCTAGAAAATCACAACTTTTAATTTTCCGTCGGTCTTAGTACACGATGTAACTGCAGAAGAGTCGAGTTTTAAATAGGAAAAATTTCGACACTCTTTAGTCATTTTTTGAGCGAGATGCTAACGGTCTAATCAGATTCAATGCTCTATGCTAAGCTATGCTAAAAGTGCTACCGCCAGATCGGTAAAAAAACGGTAAAACTCAACTGTTTAAGTCTAGAGGAGCTGGAAAATGAGCCTATTTTCATAAATAGTGGCGTGTTCCTTTAACGTTCTGTGTATGAAGCGCCCGACGGAAACCCTTGTTTAAGGTTCCCTTTAGAACCTTTTCTTCTAAGAGTGACATCGTTATATTCCTGTTTTATATCCTCATTTAACAACAACAAAACATAACCCATAAAAAATGCAACGTTAGCTCAAGTAACTGGCATAAATCTACACTATATTCTAATGAAAACACAGCAGCAGGTTATTTCTACCTTCCGTTTTCAAAGGACAGACAGTTTCTCTTTCGCAGTTTTCACAGACAGTAGTGCTACAAAAGGCCTGGCTGGAGGACCTAGACTAGAATTCATGTACAAAATTTGCATAAAATGTATATGTCTCATATTTTGTGCCACCTGAGTATTAGAATGGTTTAGAAAGCCAATGATCCCAAAGAGATTTATTTGGCACATGCCTTTTTAAGAGGTCCAGTCTGCTCATTTTTCAAGTCTTGAAACTGTAGTTCCTCCGTGGTCGGGGACGGACCAAGCCTGAACGAGGGAATAACTGAGAGCGTTTTTTTGTCAAATCTGGAAGTCCGTTCACAAGCTGATTTCTCAGTCTCTCTGTTAAGTGCATCTATACGCGTTGAGCAGATCCAGCAGCAGAGCTTCTTCACGACTCGAACTCGCTGTCGCTGCTGACCGAGATGTCCGGCGTGGAGGCCCCGGTCCCCCTGGGGCCCGTGCCCGAGCTGCAGTCGCTGTTCTCTGGGCTCCCGGGCCGCCGCGGGGACGAGCCCTGGAGGCGCGTGTTGTGCTCCGAGGAGGAACATTCGGGAGAGCTACCAGAGGGAAGGAGGGAGGAATCCTGCTGCATTCTGGGGAAGAAATGAGAGACGGAAGAATATTAACTCCACGCTTGAAATGTAAGTCAACATAAATATATTCGACTGTCCCAAAAGCACCATAAAAGTCCCTTTAGGGCAAGTCATTTCACTCGGCGGCCATCTTTGAAACCAGTCCTATCTCTTTGAATGGGGAAACATCAAATTCTCTGTTCACTAAGCTTTTGATTAAAATGTCATATTTGGAAACACCAATGAAATATGACAACAACTGTCTCATAAATTTCAAATGCTCAAATCATGATAAAAAACAGCATTTTTCAGGCTCAGCAAGTCCGTGTTTAGTCATAAGCGCACGTCTCAGAGCGGTTTTAAGAGCTTCTAAAAGTGATGCGATGACTTTACTAATTGCTGATTGGCTCTTTTATTTAGAAGGCGGGGCTTATTCTGCTATATAACAATATGAGTGCACGTCTTTGTATATCTAAAGTCATTGGCACTTTATTTCAATTCTTCCGAAGAGCTTTGTGCAAGAAACACACTCAAATTGAAGTCATAATTCATATGGGAATATAGTCATATGCACAACTTTTATGGTGCCTTTTGGAGCTTGACAGAATTGATTTATCTTGCATTCTGCCTAAAACTAATTTTGTGTTTCACAGAAGCAAGAAAGTAATAAAAAGTAAACAATAATGTTTGCATTTTTTTTAACGAGCCATTCAAATTCAAGCTTTTGCATTTTAGAGCATTCAGTGTTTTTTTATATTATTTATATACTATTGTAGTATTTATTAATATTTTAAATTAGTTATGTTATATATTTTTTTCATTTTAGTTCAAGTTTTAGTGATTTTGTTGTGTGCTTTGTCAATTTTTTATCTATTTAGCTTTCATTTAAAATTTTAGTTATCTAATAATTCAACTTAAACTTATTTATTTCGTTTATTTCTAATTTTCGTTTAAGCTATTTAAGTTTTTTATTTAATATTTTTATTTAATATAATTAGTTTTAATAATTTAAATTTTATTGTACTTAAATTTTACTTGATTTCAAAGAATGGAAATGATTTTAATAATGTTGGTTAACATAAACACTGAATGAGCAATTCAATTATTCTCCCACGATCTGAACAGACAACTAAATACCACGTCATTTCCCAGAGGTTCTGACTAAATGTTTATTGCTGCAGTCTATTTCAAAATATCTAACTAATTTGAATTCATTATTTTGAATGATGAATGAATGATTCAATGACTCACTCATAAAGATTTGTTTCATTACTGGATGAATCTCTTGAATGAATGATTCAATGACTCAATCATAAAGATTTGTTTAATTACTGGATGAATCTCTTGAATGAATGATTCATTGACTCGCTCATAAAGGTTTGTTTCATTACTGGAGGAATCTCTTGAATGAATGATTCAATGACTCCCTCATAAAGACTTGTTTCATTACTGGATGAATCTCTTGAATGAATGATTCAATGACTCACTCATAAAGGTTTGTTTCATTACTGGATGAATCTCTTGAATTAATGATTCATTGACTCACTCATAAAGGTTTGTTTCATTACTGGATGAATCTCTTGAATTAATGATTAATTGACTCACTCATAAAGACTTGTTTCATTACTGGATGAATCTCTTGAATGAATGATTCATTGACTCGCTCATAAAGACTTGTTTCATTACTGGATGAATCTCTTGAATTAATGATTAATTGACTCACTCATAAAGACTTGTTTCATTACTGGATGAATCTCTTGAATGAATGATTCATTGACTCGCTCATAAAGACTTGTTTCATTACTGGATGAATCTCTTGAATGAATGATTCAATGACTCACTCATAAAGACTTGTTTCATTACTGGATGAATCTCTTGAATAAATGATTCAATGGCAAACACATTTTTTATCAGTCTCTTGTCGATGTAAAGACACAATGTTTATTTGAAATGCCAGGTGATTTGCCTTATTGTGATCACTACCGTAGACATCAGTGTTTATATCCGATCTATAAACTTCTATCCCAGTTCTTCTGTGATAATAGTAATATTTTTAGCACATGAATAATGATTCTGTGTGGTTGAATAGAGTTTGTGAAGCTGTTGGCTCAAGCGCAGGTCTGAATGTTCACTAGAAACAGGCGAATCGCTGTGTTTTAGGAATGAGATGGTGTGTGTGTGTGTGTGTGTGTGTGGCCTCCTGTAATACTGTACGTTTACTGTACCTGTTTTTAGCAGATGCCGCCCTGTCCCGCTGTCGTCTGTTCTTGAACCAGTTGCCCACCTGTGTGGGAGTGAGGCCGGTGGCCTGAGCCAGATGACGCTTTCTGGAGGGGTTTGGATAGGGATCCTGCAGGTACCATTCCCTTAGGAGACTACGGGTTCGCTCCTGGAAAACACACAATCAAGACCATTGATACTCAGTCCAAAACAATGCATTATCTTCACGGTTACAATAACATTTCAAAGTTTGGGGTCGGTACGATTTTTAATGTTTTTTGCTCACCAAGACTCAAAAAAAGTGTAATAGTACAATTTAAAATAACTGTTTTCTATGTGAATATATTAAATGTAATGTATTCCTGTGATCAAAGCTGAATTTATCATCATTACTCCAGTCTTCAGTGTCACATGACCCTTCAGAAATCACTCTAAAATGAGGATTTATGATTATTATTAATGTTTTAACCAGTTGTGCTGCTTCATATTTGTGTGAAAAATGTGAAACATTTTCGTTTTCAGGATTCATCGACGAATAAAAAGCATTTATCTGAAATATAATAACATTACGAATGTCTTTACTGTCACTTTTGATCAGTTTAATGCATCTTTACTACAAAGTTTTGAGTCGCAGAGGATGTGCTGGATCACAATCACATTTATGCAATTAGTTTCAGGCTATTTTGTGGGTATCCAGAAAGGATGTTTCCGCATAAATAAACTATAATAACCTGAATGTGAGTTGTTGTAAGAGACTTTAAAGGGCTCAAGAAGGATAATAGCATTATATCTCATTAACAATAATCAGTCTGCTGGGTAGGATGTATTTATAGATCGCTATATAAGAAGCATTTTTATTTAAAGAGGATCAACCCTGCAGCTCATCTCACTGGAAAACATCGAGGCGATAAACTGGTTGTGTTCAAATCCACTGCTTCTAGTGTAGATTCATTGCAATGATCTTCCCGATGTGCAATTGTAGATATTTCCATCACGGTGCCCTTGGAAGCTAAGAAGGGCAGAAGTTGGCATTAGGCTTAAAGCACTGCTCCTGGATCAGGGCTTCTGGAGTCAATCCTGGTGTGTGTGTGTGTGTGTGTTAAGGCGCTAGCCATCAGATCTCATTTACCGTCCGTCTGCTGGAGTAATCTGCCGACTGGTCAGTGATTAAGGTTCATTTCCTGCGCAACTACTGACCACCTTTGCAAAGTGACCCAGCACCCCGAGACCACTTTAAAATCCACTTTCCATTGCAATTCACATTGGTTCAGTCTGCAAACACAATGCCGGACTCGTTACGAGAGCTTTGCAGAGCAGTTGAGCTGCCGGGTAATCTGAGCACTAGTGTCTGGGACGCGGTGAAAAGGTAGAAAGTCATCTGTGCGGAATGAGAGCTTAAATGCCACAGGTGGTCCCGGCTCAAGAGGCTTAAGCACACAGACTGACAGGACGCATGGAGGCGCTCCGCATGGGATCAGGTGCGGGAGCTTAGAGCCGCGTGGACTGCTGCAGCCACAATGCGCCGCTATTAAGTCCCGCTTTATTCGCACTTTTAAAAGTGAAAATGCAGTTGTGACCCAAAGATCTATTTCTACTTAATCAGACCCTAAAATGAGTTTGTGGTCACCTAATGTTGATCCAAACTGAAGGATATTTCTGGACTGGAATAAACCAGTTCATCCAGGGGTTACAGCAAGAACCAGAAACAATCAGACACAAAGCCTGGTTTCACTTTTAGCATGCTTTTGTTTTAGTTAGATTTGATGAGTGCATTCTAATGAAAATGTATTGTGTGTGTGTGTGTGTGTGTGTGTGTGTGTGTGTGTGTGTGTGTGTGTGTGTGTGTGTGTGTGTGTGTGTGTGTGTGTGTGTGTGTGTGTGTGTGTGTGTGTATGTGTGTGTGTGTGTGGTAGTGTAGGGGGAGAGAATGTACAGTTTGTACAGTATAAAAACCATTACGCCTATGGAATCTCCTCACTTAGATAGTAAAACAAATGTGTGTGTGTGTGTGTGTGTGTGTGTGTGTGTGTGTGTGTGTGTGTGTGTGTGTGTGTGTGTGTGTGTGTGTGTGTGGTAGTGTAGGGGGAGAGAATGTACAGTTTGTACAGTATAAAAACCATTACGCCTATGGAATCTCCTCACTTAGATAGTAAAACAAATGTGTGTGTGTGTGTGTGTGTGTGTGTGTGTGTGTGTGTGTGTGTGTGTGTGTGTGTGTGTGTGTGTGTATGATTTATGAGGACACATTTGTATAATGACATGGGTATTACACTGGTATTACGACAACATGAAATATGAGAACATTTAAAAATGCAGAATGTTTCCTGTGATGGGTAAGTTTAGGGGTTGTGTGTGTGTGTGTGTGTGTGTGTGTGTGTGTGTTTGTTATTTATGAGGACACACATTTGTATAATGACATGGGTATTACACTGGAAATATGAGGAGATTTAAAAATGCAGAATGTTTCCTGTGATGAGTAAGTTTAGGGGTAGGGGTTGTGTGTGTGTGTGTGTGTGTGTGTGTGTGTGTGTGTGTGTGTGTGTGTGTGTGTGTGTGTGTGTGTGTGTGTGTGTGTGTGTGTGTGTGTGTGTGTGTGTGTGTGTGTGTGTGTGTGTGTGTGTGTGTGTGTGTGTGTGTGTGTGTGTGTGTGTGTGAGTGTGTGCGTGTTTGTTATTTATGAGGACACACATTTGTATAATGACATGGGTATTACACTGGAAATATGAGGAGATTTAAAAATGCTGAATGTTTCCTGTGATGAGTAAGTTTAGGGGTAGGGGTTGTGTGTGTGTGTGTGTGTGTGTGTGTGTGTGTGTGTGTGGTAGTGTAGGGGGATAGAATGTACAGTTTGTACAGTATAAAAACCATTACGCCTATGGGATATCCTCACTTAGATACGACAACATGAAATATGAGGAGATTTAAAAATGCAGAATGTTTCCTGTGATGGGTAAGTTTAGGGGTAGTGTGTGTGTGTGTGTGTGTGTGTGTGTGTGTGTGTGTGTGTGTGTGTGTGTGTGTGTGTGTGTGTTTTTGTGATGTATGAGGACACAAATTTGTATAATGACATGGGTATAACACTGGTTTTACTACGCAAACATGAAATATGCAGAATGTTTCCTGTGATGGGTAAATTTAGGGGTTGTGTGTGTGTGTGTGTGTGTGTGTGTGTGTGTGTGTGTGTGTGTGTGTGTGTGTGTGTGTGTGTGTGTGTGTGTGTGAGAGAGAATACATGGATTCTAGTTGGTCTGCTGATATGTATTTTTCAGTAGTTGATTATAACTATATAGAAGAGCGGCCTGTTTAACACATTTACACAAAATTCACTATATTACAAATATTATTGTCATATATATATATATTTGAAAACAGAAATTGTGCATTATCCACTCACTAGGTATTCTGAACTTAATAAATTGCTTAGATATAGTATCACTGGATTCTACCAGTCAAATGTCTGGACACACTTTACTGGACTTATGTTTATGATCTTAAACATCTTTCAGTGTCAATGCTTGAAATGAGTTTTGTAGACATATTTTGAATTTCTATAGAAAACGGTTTTTAAAGCACTTGATGAAGTTGTTTGAGAGGATGTGATGAAATATGAGAGAGTTTGGATTTGTTTAATCCTTTAACTGTCAGTCAAATTTTTGGGGGCTAAAAATAATCTCCCTAGACACTTCACTTCCTTCCACCTAGACACTTCCCGTCAGCGTGTCCTACGTCCTATTTATTAATTTATAAATTATATATTTTACAAAACATGTTTTACCATACTCTAAAACTGCAAGAAAATCTTAATCTAAACAAGCTGTGTTCCTGTTTCAGTCAGATTTTGTTTGGACGCAGTACCAAAGTTTTCAACTAAATGACAACCAGATTCCATTGGTCCATTATTGGCTTGAGTGAGCTATATTTCCATAATTTTCATACTATTTATGAAGTAGACGTCCTATTCAGGGCAGTTTGGTTTGAATTCAACCTCTAACAAACATATAAAAGTTAAAACAGTTAAGGGGTTAAAATGTATGGCTAATCTAACTCATCTTCCTGTGTAATCCAGACTTTTACTATCCTTACTTCAGTCATCAATAACTACAATTGACACATCACATTTCAGGGTTTCTGCATTAAATATATATATTTTTGTGTTCCCATTTGGTCAAACAGCAAAAGAAAAAACTCACAACCTGTCACAACTTTCAAAAAGAGTCAAATAAATAAAGAGAGATTGATAACGGCCGTCAGAAGAGAGAAGACGTCGGTTTAACCGTCACTTCCTCACAGCAGCATTTAAAAATGCTCATTTGTAATTTGATTAAAAAGTTAATATAATGCTATGATTAGTGTTATAAATGTACATACAATTTCTAAAAAATGAAAATATAAAAAAACTTCGCAGGATTTACGATGCGGATGACCGTTAAAACGCGTCATCACAGTCTGAAAAAAAAGTTTTTGAATGTGTTTACCTTGAAACAGTGCGTCTTCTGCTCGCCGTCCCAGATGGTTCGAGGAAGGGGGAACTTCTTCCGGATGCGGTACTTCTCCACCGGGCCCAGCGGTCTCCCCCTCAGGCGCTCCGCCTCGCGGTAGTGCGCGTCCAGCCACAGGTCCTGCAGCTTGGCGTGGGACTCGCGCGTGAAGCGGTGACTCTGTAGGATCTGATAGAGAGCCTCGAAATTCCCACCGTGGAACGCGACGAGCGCGCGCGCTCGCATCACCGACTCGTGACGGTTGAGCAGTTCACTGGCCGAACCGGGCACGGCGGCGGGCAGGGACCAGAGGAACCGACCCAAGCGCTCGATATCTCCAGTCTCCTCCAGGTTCTCGCAGACACGAGCCACCTGGTCGGGTGTGAACATCGGCAGAGGAAACATGACTAGGTTTGTGTGTCTAGTTTGGGATTGAGTGAAAAGTTGAGCGTCTTCTTATATCGCCATTGCGCGCGAGCGACTGGATCCACTGACCGCGTCTCTCTGGTCCACCGATTCAATCAAACACCCCGACTGGCCTGAGGATACACCTGTTATATAACGCACCTCTAGACCGACTGATTTCGCGGAACACCGGCGTGTTCTCCAGTTCTCGGTGCCGCTTCTAGTAAAGGAGGAGCAGCAGAAGTCAAGCCTATTTATAGAGGGATTCAATTAGCATCTTTGTGCTTGTTTTGAGGGGGATTATGCGCCTCGGTCATTAGCCACTTAGCGGGGGGTTGCTGTCCGCGGAGGGGACCGCGGGATGATCGGGTTGTTAGACTAACTAACCGTCAGGACAACATCTGACCGAGACTTTATTTCCCTCTGCGGGAGAAATACCGTGAGATGCAGTTCTGCTTTACCGCACACACGATAGCGTTTCATCTGCCAAAGCGAGTTTGAAGTGATAGTTTATTAACTAGTGAAAGGGTAATGATATCTTCCAGATGGGGACAATAGTTTATGCAGCTTCATCTAAATATCAAATTGATATAAACACACCTCACTCTTATTATGTGGAATACATATATTATGGAATCAATGACCATATAATGCAGTTTAAAAATAAATAAATAAAAATAAATTGCATTATAATTATCTATCTATCTATCTATCTATCTATCTATCTATCTATCTGTCTGTCTGTCTGTCTGTCTGTCTGTCTGTCTGTCTGTCTGTCTGTCTGTCTGTCTGTCTCTCTGTCTGTCTGTCTGTCTATCTATCTATCTATCTATCTATCTATCTATCTATCTATCTATCTATCTATCTATATATCTGTCTGTCTATCTGTCTGTCTGTCTGTCTGTCTGTCTCTCTGTCTGTCTGTCTGTCTATCTATCTATCTATCTATCTATCTATCTATCTATCTATCTATCTATCTATCTATCTATCTATATATCTGTCTGTCTATCTGTATGTCTGTCTGTCCGTCCGTCCGTCCGTCCGTCCGTCCGTCCGTCCGTCTGTCTGTCTGTCTATCTATCTATCTATCTATCTATCTGTCTGTCTGTCTGTCTGTCTATCTATCTACCTGTCTCTCTGTCTATCTACCTGCCTGTCTGTCTGTCTGTCTATCTGTGTGTCTATCTGTCTGTCCGTCCGTCCGTCCGTCCGTCCGTCTGTATGTCTGTCTGTCCGTCCGTCCGTCCGTCCGTCCGTCCGTCCGTCTGTCTGTCTGTCTGTCTATCTATCTATCTATCTATCTATCTGTCTGTCTGTCTGTCTGTCTATCTATCTACCTGTCTCTCTGTCTATCTACCTGCCTGTCTGTCTGTCTGTCTATCTGTGTGTCTATCTGTCTGTCCGTCCGTCCGTCCGTCCGTCCGTCCGTCCGTCTGTCTGTCTGTCTGTCTGTCTGTCTATCTATCTATCTATCTATCTATCTATCTATCTATCTAATATTTAATATACACTCACCTAAAGGATTATTAGGAACACCATACTAATACTGTGTTTGACCCCCTTTCGCCTTCAGAACTGCCTTAATTCTACGTGGCATTGATTCAACAAGGTACTGAAAGCATTCTTTAGAAATGTTGGCCCATATTGATAGGAGAGCATCTTGCAGTGGATGGAGATTTGTGGGATGCACATCCAGGGCACGAAGCTCCCGTTCCACCACATCCCAAAGATGCTCTATTGGGTTGAGATCTGGAGACTGTGGGGGCCATTTTAGTTCAGTGAACTCATTGTCATGTTCAAGAAACCAATTTGAAATGATTGGAGCTTTGTGACGGTGCATTATCCTGCTGGAAGTAGCCATCAGAGGATGGGGACATGGTGGTCATAAAGGGATGGACATGGTCAGAAACAATGCTCAGGTAGGCCGTGGCATTTAAACGATGCCCAATTGGCACTAAGGGGCCTAACGTGTGCCAAGAAAACATCCCCCACACCATTACACCACCACCAGCAGCCTGCACAGTGGTAACAAGGCATGATGGATCCATGTTCTCATTCTGTTTACGCCAAATTCTGACTCTAACATCTGAATGCCTCAACAGAAATCGAGACTCATCAGACCAGGCAACATTTCTCCAGTCTTCATCTGTCCAATTTTGGTGAGCTTGTGCAAATTGTAGCCTCTTTTTCCTATTTGTAGTGGAGATGAGTGGTACCCGGTGGGGTCTTCTGCTGTTGTAGCCCATCCGCCTCAAGGTTGTGCGTGTTGTGGCTTCACAAATGCTTTGCTGCATACCTCGGTTGTAACGAGTGGTTATTTCAGTCACAGTTGCTCTTCTATCAGCTTGAATCAGTCGGCCCATTCTCCTCTGACCTCTAGCATCAACAAGGCATTTTCTCCCACAGGACTGCTGCATACTGGATGTTTTTCCCTTTTCACACCATTCTTTGTAAACCCTAGAAATGGTTGTGCGTGAAAATCCCAGTAACTGAGCAGATTGTGAAATACTCAGACCGGCCCGTCTGGCACCAACAACCATGCCACGCTCAAAACTGCTTAAATCACCTTTCTTTCCCATTCTGACATTCAGTTGGAGTTCAGGAGATTGTCTTGACCAGGACCACACCCCTAAATGCATTGAAGCAACTGCCATGTGATTGGTTGATTAGATAATTGCATTAATGAGAAATTGAACAGGTGTTCCTAATAATCCTTTAGGTGAGTGTATAAGTTAAAATAATAATATTACCAATTTAAATAAAAGAATCTAATACAATCAAATTATATTAATCAATATTTAATAATATTCTGTCTATTGTTTGTAATCCCCAAAACCCGCAGCCTTGTTGGGGAAAATGAGTAGAAACTTAATTCAAAAATCAAAACGGTTATAAAAATATTCTTTTGCTCGGGCCAGACGTAGCCAGTGCTAAAGTTGAACTTGAGTTACAGTGATGACTCTCTTTAGTGAACACAGTGTGTGTCTGCACTGGTGTGTGTAGGGCCGAGTAAAGCACTGGTAAATGGGCTCATGCACTCAGGAGGTGAGTGGACCAAAGGGCTCCGGTGTTGTTGTGCCGCCTTTAATTGGGATTTCATCGGAGTGAGGCGCTTAGGCCATGGAAATCACTATGGCATGCCGGTCCGAGGAGACGTTTTGAGGTGCATGTTGCCTAAATCGCCTCAGAATCCACCTCAATCCCGACTGACTAATACCTCCTTAATTAATCTGGACCCGTTTATACGGCCTCCTCTGTGACCCTGGAGCAGGGCCTGTGCCTGTAATATCCCTCTCTCCACTCCATCCCCATCTTCTGCTCATTAATCAGTCCTACACGAGACTATTTTACTATTAATCCGCTTTAACACAAGCATCTGTTAACAAACTGGTTAAACAAATGGGGAACTACCCTAATGTGTGAAATATGCCCGGCTGAGGCTGATTATAGACGTGTTGTTCTACACACACACACACACACACATGCACACATGTATATACAAATATGAAATATGCACATCATTTTAAGTTTACATATGCAAAACATTTGTACAACCCCAAATCAGAAAAAGTTGGGACAGTATGGAAAACGCAAAAAAAAAAAAAAAAAAAAGTGATTTCTAAATTTACTTTGACTTGTATTTCATTGCAGACAATATGAACACAAAATATTTCATGTTTTGTCTGGTCAACTTCATGTCATTTGTAAATATGCATCCTTTCCTGTCATTCAGACCTGCAACACATTTCAAAAAAAGTTGGGACAGTAAAGCATTTACCACTTTGTAATGTTGCCATTCCTTTTCACAACACTTAAAAGACGTTTAGGGACTGAAGACACCAAGTGATGAAGTGTTTCAGGTGTAATTTTGTCCCATTCTTCCTGCAAACAAGTCTTAAGGTGGGCAACAGTACGGGGTCTTCGTTGTCCGCACATTCTCTATTGGAGACAGGTCGGGACTGCAGGCAGGCCAGTCAAGTACCCGTACCCTCTTCCTCTGCAGCCAGGACTTTATTATGTGTGCAGAATGTGGTTTTGCATTGTCTTGTTGAAATATGCATGGACGTCCCTGGAAAAGATGTCTTCTTGAAGGCAGCATATTATGCTCCAAAATCTCTATATACTTTTCAGCATTAATGGTGCCTTCACAGAAGTGCAAGTTACCTTTGCCAAGGGCACTGACACAACCCCATACCATGACAGACCCTGGCTTTTGGACTTGTTGCTGGTAACAGTCTGGATGATCCTTTTCTTCTTTGGTCCGGAGCACACGGCGTCCATTCCTCCCAAAAAATACCTGAAATACTGATTCATCTGACCACAGTACACGCTTCCACTGTGTGATGGTCCATCCCAGACGCCTCCGAGCCCAGAGAAGTCGACGGCGCTTCTGGACACTGTTAACATTCAGCTTCCTTTTGGCACAGTACAGTTTTAACTGGCATTTGTGGATGTAACTACGTATTGTGGTACTTGACAAAGGTTTGCCAAAGCAGTCCTGAGCCCATGTGGTGATATCGCTTCTAGATGAATGACGATTCTTGATGCAGTGCCGCCTGAGGGATCGGAGATCACGGTTGTTCAGCTTAGGCTTGCGCCCTTGTCCTTTACGCACTGAAATTCCTCCAGATTCCTTGAATCTTTTAATTATGTTATGCACTGTTGAATGTGAAATATCCAAATCTCTTCCTATCTTTCTTTGAGGAACATTGTTTTTAAACATTTCAATAATTTTCTCACGTATTTGTTGGCAAACTGGCGATCCTCGGCCCATCTTTGCTCCTAAAGAATTAGACCTTTCTTGGATGCTGCTTTCGTACCAAATCATAATTACAATCACCTGTTGACATCACCTGTTTCAAATCACATCATATCATTATTTAACCATTTTACCTCATTACTAGCCCTAAATTGCTCCTGTCCCAACTTTTTGTGAAATGTGTTGTAGGTCTGAATGACAGGAAAGGATGCATATTTACAAATGACATGAAGTTGACCAGACAAAACATGAAATATTTTGTGTTCATATTGTCTGCAATGAAATACAAGTCAAAGTAAATTTAGAAATCACTTCTTTTTTTTTTTGCGTTATCCATACTGTCCCAACTTTTTCTGATTTGGGGTTGTATTTTAGTAGGCATTTTATTAAACTGAATCCGTTATCATCATAACTCCCCCCTATTAAAATAATGTATAGTTCCATAAATATTACAGTTTTTCTCAGTTGCTTTGGTTCATTTCTCAAATCATCCTCGACATTTGCAAATTAGTAAGTGCATTTCTCAAAACAATTCATACAAATAGCAAAACACCATGTATTACCTGCAAAAGCCAGTCTCTTGCTCAAAATCCTTAGTTCATCTCTCAAAAGTAAATATCTGTGTCAATGAACATGTCAGTGCCATCAGAATGACAAGTCCTTGTGTCATTGTGTATGAATAAGACAGTCAAATTGCTTAGTCATGTTGTCAATATAACTGTACTCTGGAGGGATGTTCTGATGTAAACTATGGCTAAAGTTTTGATGACAATTATTGTAAATTGTTGGTTACACCTTAGTGTATGAGTGAGTTTGAATGCAAGAGACTGGACAAGATTCACATTTACGCTTTTACTGTTTGTACTGTAATTTGTTGACAGACCATGTCATTGCGATACAGAGAGAAAAAGACAGCACTGCATAGCACAAAGAAAAAAAAAGAAAAAAAAACTAAAGTAGAAATGTGAACGTCTAACGGAAATGTATAGAAATATGCTTGACATATCATACAACTTGTTCAACCATTTTGCAAGTAAAGACTTCTGCTATGAACTAATGGCTAAATGTTGTGGGGGGTGAGACTATTCAACAGAGACCCATTATAATACATTTTGATCAACATGACATAAGCAACTGATAATGTAGGAAACAGCAGAGAATTGTACATAATCATTTGCATGGATGTACACAAGCATTTGCAACTTGTTTAAAGAAATGAGAAACTGCTTTTTTGATGTGCACAAGTGACACAATGATGTGAAGATTGAACAGGTAGCTTTGAGAATTTCAATTCTGATCTGAGAAATGTACCAAAACGACTGAGAAAAAATGTAATAGAAAAAAACCTTTAATGATGTCATAATGATGTGACGTCTTCAAGGACCAATGAGTGTCTCTTGTTTTCATTGTTCTCATCTATCTATCTATCTATCTATCTATTGCCTCTCTGTATGTATGTCAGTTTATCTACCTGTCTGTCTGTCTGTCTACCTGTCTGTCTGTCCGTCTGTATGTCTGTCCATCTACCTGCCTCTCTGTATGTTTGTCTATCTACCTGCCTGCCTGTCTGTCTGTCTATCTACCTGTCTGTATGTCTGTCTATCTATCTGACTGTCTGTCTATCTACCTGCCTGCCTGTCTGTCTGTCTATCTACCTGTCTGTCTGTATGTCTGTCTATCTACCTGCCTGTATGTCTGTCTATCTACCTGTCTGTATGTCTATCTGTCTGTCTGTATGTCTGTCTATCTGCCTGTCTGTATATCTACCTGTCTGTATGTCTGTCTACCTGACTGTATGTCTGTCTATCTATCTGCCTGTCTGTCTGTCTGTCTATCTACCTGTCTGGATGTCTGTCCATCTACCTGCCTGCCTGTCTGTCTATCTACCTGTCTGTATGTCTGTCCACCTGTCTGTATGTCTGTCTATCTATCTCCCTGTCTGTCTATCTACCTGCCTCTCTGTCTGTATGTCTGTCTATCTACCTGTCTTTATGTCTGTCCATCTACCTGCCTGCCTGTCTGTCTGTCTGTCTGTCTATCTGTCTATCTACCTGCCTGTCTGTATGTCTGTCTATCTGCCTGCCTGTCTGTATGTCTGTCTGTATGTCTGTCTATCTGCCTGCCTGTCTGTCTATCTACCTGTCTGTCTGTCTGTCTATCTGTCTATCTACCTGCCTGTCTGTATGTCTGTCTATCTGCCTGTCTGTCTGTCTGTCTGTCTGTCTATCTGTCTATCTACCTGCCTGTCTGTATGTCTGTCTATCTGCCTGCCTGTCTGTATGTCTGTCTGTATGTCTGTCTATCTGCCTGCCTGTCTGTCTATCTGCCTGTCTGTCTGTCTGTCTGTCTGTCTATCTGTCTATCTACCTGCCTGTCTGTATGTCTGTCTATCTGCCTGCCTGTCTGTATGTCTATCTAAAATAATAATATTACCAATTTAAAATAAAATAAAAATCTATTACAATCAAATTATATTAATCAATATTTAATAATATTCTGTCTATTGTTTGTAATCCCCAAAACCTGCAGCCTTGTTGGGGAAAATGAGTAGAAACTTAATTTAAAAATCACAACAGTTATAACATTTTAATTTTGTGACTCAGTTTATGTATTTTTGACTCTTTGTCTGATGTTTAAAATCATAACGATATTGTCTTTTTTAATGTAAATGGCACGGGTTTTGTGGAAAGACTCTTTGTGTTATTAGATGTTCTGGTCCAGCGGAGCGGCTGCTTATGGCTGAGGGCAAACCATGCTAAAGCTCATACGGACGGGCTCATAAAGGTTGCAGTCAGGTGAAGGGCCAGATTTACAGGGCTTTATCTGAGGACACAATGATCTGTCTAGATTTACATTGATCTGTCATTATGGGATGGTGGGGGGGAGGGGATTTGTGTATTCTGAAAGTTATGAGTGTTTGTAGTCATGGAGAACAAAAGCCTTTGTTATGCCTTTCAGTGAGACGGCCATTACCATCTGTTACCTGTAGAGCACAGCTAACACACACTTACAGCACCTTACGACTGTGGGTCCCTCATTCATAATACTGTAATCACAATACTCCTATTATTATTGCCAACATTTATTATTGGATTGCATTTTTCAGCAGTTAAATTGCAGTAAAAACTCCAACTGCCTTTTTCATATTCTACAATTAATACACAATGAATATATTTTGACAATAAATCACTAAATATTATTATTTGATTTCTCAGTAAGTGTTTCTGTCTCTCAAACCAGCGTGTGGATGTACAAACTCACGAGATTCCCACTCAACGTCAATAATAACAGTCCATGGTTCTCTGATGTCGGTCACATGACATGCAGGTAAACAACTTAAATATTTTTAATATTATTCATTTTTATGATTTAATTACTTGATAGCGTTTCGTTTAAACTCAGGACCCCCTGCAGTTCCTCCATGGCCCGTCTGAAAGACCCTGACATTCACACTCTCAGAAGAAAAGGTACAGCGCTGTTGTTGCAGCAGTAATCTTTGTACCTTACTCACCCCTAAAGGGTGCATACTAGCACCTTTTTCTCTTTTGCACCTTATGGTACTGCCCCAGTGACAGCGCTGTACCTTTTTTTCTGAGAGTGTAATGTAACATTTAATGCACTTCATGTTGTTGATAACAAAGAATGGAATATATTTTCTTTTTGTATTTGTATATCAATACACTCTAAAAAATGCTGGGTTAAAATCAACCCAAATTGGGTTATTTTGTCAACCCAGCGCTGGGTCAAAAAGGGACATACCCAGCATGTTGGGTTAAATGTTTTACCCAGCATGCTGGGTTGTTTTTTTTAACCTAAATTCTGGTGTAAAATCTATCTATCCATCCATCCATCCATCCGTTTATCTATCCGTTCATCCATCCATCCGTTCATCCATCTATCCATTTATCCATCCATCCGTTTATCTATCCGTTCATCCATCCATCCATCCAGTCATCCATCCATCAAATCATCCATCCAATCATCCATCCATCCGTTCATCCATCCAATTATCCATCCATCCGTTCATCCATCCATCCGTTCATCCATCTATCCATCCATCCGTTTATCTATCCGTTCATCCATCCATCCATCCATCCAGTCATCCATCCATCCAATCATCCATCCATCCATCCATTCATCCATCCAATCATCCATCCATCCGTTCATCCATCCAATTATCCATCCATCCATCCAATCATCCATCCATCCGTTCATCCATCCAATTATCCATCCATCCGTTCATCCATCCAATTATCCATCCATCCGTTCATCCATCCAATCATCCATCCATCCATCCAATCATCCATCCATCCATCCATCCGTTCATCCATCCATCCGTTCATCCATCCAATCATCCATCCATCCAATAATCCATCCATCCATCCATCCAATCATCCATCCATCCATCCATCCAATCATCCATCCATCCATCCGTTCATCCATCCAATCATCTATCCGTTCATCCATCCAATCATCCATCCATCCATCCAATCATCCATCCATCCATCCAATCATCCATCCATCCAATCATCCATCCATCCATCCATCCATCCATCCAATCATCCATCCATCCAATCATTCATCCAATCATCCATCCAATCATCCATCCATCCATCCATCCAATCATCCATCCATCCATCCAATCATCCATCCATCCATCCGTTCATCCATCCAATCATCCATCCATCCATCCATCCAATCATCCACCCATCCATCCATCCATCCATCCAATCATCCATCAATCCAATCATCCATCCATCCATCCATCCGTTCATCCATCCAATCATCCATCCATCCATCCAATCATCCATCCATCCATCCATCCAATCATCCATCCATCCATCCATCCAATCATCCATCCATCCATCCAATCATCCATCCATCCATCCATCCATCCAATCATCCATCCATCCATCCATCCGTTCATCCATCCAATCATCCATCCATCCATCCAATCATCCATCCATCCATCCAATCATCCATCCATCCATCCAATCATCCATCCAATCATCCATCCATCCATCCGTTCAACCATCCAATCATCCATCCATCCATCCAATCATCCATCCATCCATCCAATCATCCATCCAATCATCCATCAATCCAATCATCCATCCATCCAATCATCCATCCATCCATCCATCAATCCAATCATCCATCCATCCATCCATCCGTTCATCCATCCAATCATCCATCCATCCATCCATCCAATCATCCATCCATCCATCCATCCATCCAATCATCCATCCAATCATCCATCCATCCATCCATCCAATCATCCATCCATCCATCCATCCATCCGTTCATCCATCCAATCATCCATCCATCCATCCATCCAATCATCCATCCATCCAATCATCCATCCATCCATCCAATCATCCATCCATCCATCCATCCATCCAATCATCCATCCATCCAATCATCCATCCAATCATCCATCCATCCATCTATACATCCAATCATCCATCCATCCATCCAATCATCCATCCATCCATCCATCCAATCATCCATCCATCCATCCATCCGTTCATCCATCCAATCATCCATCCATCCATCCATCCAATCATCCATCCAATCATCCATCCAATCATCCATCCATCCAATCATCCATCCATCCATCCATCCATCCAATCATCCATCCATCCAATCATCCATCCATCCATCTATACATCCAATCATCCATCCATCCAATCATCCAATCATCCATCCAATCATCCATCCATCCATCCGTTCATCCATCCAATCATCCATCCATCCAATCATCCATCCATCCATCTATACATCCAATCATCCATCCATCCAATCATCCAATCATCCATCCAATCATCCATCCATCCATCCGTTCATCCATCCAATCATCCATCCATCCATCCATCCAATCATCCATCCAATCATCCATCCAATCATCCATCCATCCAATCATCCATCCACCCATCTATACATCCATCTATCCTTCCAATCATCCATCCATCTTGCTTAAAATTAACCCAAAGTAAGTTGGAATTTAATATTTATTAATGTTTAATAAAAGAACATTATAAATAAGTTTAATGAATAATAATTTAAAAAACATTTATTTAATTGTGTATTGATAAATGTTCACCTTTTGATTATTATTGTTGCCTCTAGTAATAATGTGTCTGATTTTTAAATTCCAACCTTTTTTGGGTTCATTTTAAGCCAGTCATATATTCATTGTTAAACAACAATTGGGTTAAATAAAACTGCCCAGCACGTTGACCCAGCCGCTGGGTTGTTTTTAACCCAGCATTTTTAGTGTGTGTGTGTGTATGTTTAGTTTTTTTTTTATTAAAAACATTAAAGTGATCAAATTATCAACAAAAAAATATAAGGGGAGAAATGAGCACAGCGAAGATCATTTTCTCTATTAATCTGACTCTCAGACACAGATCACACACACACACACACACACACACACACACACACACACACAGATCACACACACACACACACACACAGCGTGCAAACAGGTCCAAGCTGTTTTAACACTTTGAGAACAGACTGACTCCAAATCTGCTTAACCCTTCCCAAGCTTCTACAAGAGGATAAATCATAAGATGAAGATCGGATGAGTGTGTGTGTGTGTGTGTGTGTGTGTCTCACTTATTGATTTATGAATCGATATTTCTGCCAGTGAATGTAGTTGGAACAGATCAGAGTAAAACACTTTCTTAATTGTCTTTTAATCCAATGTTGTTTTAATTTCTCCTTTTAACTGTGAAACGATTTGGAGACACAATTGTGCTTTTAAAACTTAGATGAACTCCACGTTCCCATGATCAGCCTCTGAATGAACTAAAGTGTTCAGCTGGTGGCCAGTTTTTCGACATATTTAATATGCAAAACTTCAAAATAATATTGAAATATTACATTTAAATAAATTTAAACGCTCATAAATAATGAACACAGTTGTAGCAGTTTCTGTCATTATTTTTGCGCCAGATTGCAGTTCCTACAGACAGATTAAAAAATTACAAAATCAATTAAATGCAAATTGTATGCACAATATGCTTATTAATGATATGCTCTTTGTTTCTATCTGTCCACAGCTAGTTATGATCCGCTAAGCCGAGTTCGTACATGAAGTGTCTCTTCACATTATTTCCAGTCTTTGCCATGGAGCCCCACTTGGCATAATTAATTAGGCTTAAATGCGGCTCCTTCTGCTTAAATGAGCTGTTAACATGGCCAGCGGGCAGAAGCGGGGGGGTGGAGGGGGTGGAGGGGGTGGAGCATTACCCCGGACCGTAAATCCACACAAACACAGTTAACAAGTAAATGGGTGGAGAACTAATTAGTGTTATCTCCTTATCATGGAGCATCCTCATTTACCCAAGACAAGAGTGACACACAATCACAAAAAATGTGCTTAAGGGGTGCTCTTACTGAAAGACACACACACACACACACGCGCGCGCGCACTAATACCCTATTGCAAACAGCTAATTACAAACTCGTTTGCAAATCAATGCGCCACTGTTGCTGTATCTCCCCCCCCCCGCCACAACACGCTGGTGCCATTCGCAAAATAAACGACTGCTCCACTTCCCCTTGTGTTGTTGTGGAGTGGAGGAGAAAAGATAAACTGTTTTCCAATCAGGGGAATAGGAAGAGCACACACACACACACACACACACACACACACACACGTTTGTTTCTCTAGTTTGGGGAAGACTTTACTTTGACATTTTTAGGACATTTTGTTAAGTTGTTTTACTCATACTCACTTATTATTATTA
Organism: Gobio gobio; assembly: GCF_949357685.1. Classification (NCBI taxonomy): domain Eukaryota; kingdom Metazoa; phylum Chordata; class Actinopteri; order Cypriniformes; family Gobionidae; genus Gobio; species Gobio gobio. Next base: position 66,130,377 of record NC_137098.1, on the reverse strand, counting down.
CTCATTTTATCTAACTAAATCTTAGCATGTAAACAAAATGGTGGGGATTTTCTATTGACTTGTATTGACTTTCTTATATTAGAATTTTTTCTTATTATTATATTATATTGAGTGCTGTCAAATAAATTAATCACATCTAACATATACTATTGTAAGTATATATAATATATATATATATATATACACACAAAAAAAAAGGTTCTATATGGCACCAAAAATGGTTCTTGGCTCGAAATCATGTGCGTGCGCGCGTGTGTATGTGCGTGCGTGTGTGAGTGTGTGTGTGCGTGTGTGTGTGTGTGTGTGTGTGTGTGTGAGTGTATTTGTATGTTTATACACCCATATATATATATATGCTTAGTTACAAACATATATGTTAAACACACATTTTTATTTTGGATGTGATTCATTTTTCCCCAGAACTAATATGCATGTGTGTGTGTGTGTGTGTGTGTGTGTGTGTGTGTGTGTGTGTGTGTGTGTGTGTGTGTGTGTGTGTGTGTGTGTGTGTGTGTGAGTTTGTGTGTGCGTATGTGTGTGGGGGCATGTTTTTGTGAAATATCAGGACACAAATGTGTATAATGACATGGGTATGACAAAAAGAGGGTGAAATATGAGGACGTTCCCCATGTCCTCACTTTACAAAATGCTTATAAATCACAGAATGAGGTTTTTTTCACAGAAAGTGAACTGCACAGTCTCCTGTGATGGGTAGGTTTAGGGACAGGGGCAGTGTGTGTGTGTGTGTGTGTGTGTGTGTGTGATGGGTAGGTTTAGGGGCAGGGTCAGTGTAAGGGGATAGAAAATACGGTTTATACAGTATAAAAATCATTACGCCTATGGAAAGTCCCCATAAAACATGAAAACCCAACGTGTGTGTGTGTGTGTGTGTGTGTGTGTGTGTGTGTTTGTATGTATATACACCCATATATATATATACTTAGTTTCAAATGTATATGTTAAACGCATATATTAAGTAAACACAAACTTTTATTTTGGATGCGATTATTTATATGTATTATTATTATTATTATATTTTATTATATTTAAGAATTCTTTTGGACAATATATTTCTGCTGTTTTACTCATTGGGTGACTTAATTGTGTGAATGGGGTGAATTAAAAGTGAATCGTTAAATCTCTCCAGCGTATTTATGTGTGTTTACACTTAGATTTAATGTTGCATTAAAATGTGAATTGTGAGCTAAAGGTTTTAATTTTCAGGATGTGTGCAGATTATCGTTTATTTCATTTGGCAAATCATTCAGTGACTCGATTTTCCTGTTTATCTCATTTGTCACATGTTCACCTTATCAATTTACAGTTTAAAATACCGCTCTACAGCGACGGCGATCTGCAGGAACACTGTTGGACTCGTCCCTTTGATTGACAAGCACAAAGATGTGTGTGTATAGTAACGCATTAACAATGAGGGAAAGACGTGCATAAACAGTAAAATACACACATATAGTCACACAATTGTGTAGAACTCAAATAACATTTTATAATGGATGAAACTGTATTTCTGCAAGACGTCTTGTACATCAACTTCCATTGTAAATGCATTATTTTAAACATGATTTGTGTTTTTACAAACTGAAGGATTCTCTTGAGTAATGGGCCAGGTCGTGCCACAGATGCGTTTGGTAGAACTGAAGATGTGAGATTGAATACTACTGTTGAACTCTGTCCAATGGCCGCTCTTGTCTGATTTCAGCGGACACACACAGCTCGACTCTCAGACAGTGCCTGGATGGATCAGCGCTGGAGATCAGCTTACTAAAGGTAACCAGTGGGAGCTAATTTAAGACTGTCCATTCGTAGAAAATAGCTGGAGGTGGATCCGTCTCCCGTTTGTCTGTGGGCTGGATGTGGCGGATGGCCTCTGACACACTGAGATGTGTAAGAGAAAGAGGGAGGGTTTCGGCGTTCGCTTTGACATCAGACTGATAGCGTCAATAAGATCCTTCACGACTCCATTATTCTGACCCATAGACATCATTCATATATATTAATATATACACTCCTGGGCAAAACAATGGGCCATGCCCAAAATGGCTAAACAATAAGCTAATTATTGGTCAGGAAGTTTAAGCAAATGCACTACTGAAAGGGTTAGTTCAACCAAAAATTAAAATTAGCCCATGATTTACTCACCCTCAAGCCATCCTAGGTGTATATGACTTTCTTCTTTCAGACGAACACAATCAGAGTTATATTAAACATTTCCTGGCGAATCCAAGCTTTATAATGGCAGCCCAAAATTTGAAGCCCAAAAAGTGCATCTATCCATCATATAACTGCTCCACACAACTCCGGGGGGTTAATAAAGGCCTTCTGAAGCGACGGGTTGTGTAAGAAAAATATCCATATTTAAACAGGGTTCCCACTCGTCCTGGAAAACTTTGAAAACCTGGAAAATTGATGACAAATCAATTCCAGGACTGGAAAATTTGAGAAAATGTAAAATGTCCTGGAAAATCTTGTTGTTGTCTGGGAAAATTCTTTAATTTCTTTAGCCGAGTATAAAGAGTTTATCGCTGGCCCAAACAACTAGTTGCAGAAGCACATGTTCAGGAATGCTGAGTTTGAGACGTGTGAGGAGTATTTTGAATAATGATGTTTAGTCTTGTGTTGCCACTTGGAGCCGTTAGCTAATGCTAATGCTATTAACTGCTCAAATGTATGCAGTGAATGTTAACTCGTAAGCTGCTACCTAATCACATCATTTTGATATAAAGTCACATTTGTGTGTTATAAAGTCAGAATTGCAAGATATAGTCAGAATTGCGTGACATAAACTCGCAAGTCTTTTCTTCACAATTTACTTTTTTGCGCAGTTGCGAGTTTATATCTTGCAAGTCTGACTTCTTTTCTCAGAATTGTGAGATCTAAACTGCAATTGCAAGTTATAAAGTCAAATTCTGAGGAAAAAAGATTTGCAACAATTTTCGCGTTTATATCACAAATATGTAAAATCGCAATTCTGTGGAGTAAACAAGCTTCCATAGTCATAATGTATAATTAAGAGCTCATATTGAAAAATGCTGGATTGTTAAGTAATGGCAATAAACTGTACGGCTTTTACAGACTTAGAAAGCAATATTTGGCATGATCCTTGTCTTTTATTCCCGCCGTAGTAAAATTGAAAATGTCCTGGAAAATGGTTGCTGAAAAAGAGTGGGAACCCTGTTAAAACTTTATAAAGTAAAATATCTAGCTTTCGTCAGATCGCCGTCCGTATTGAACTTACGGAGAAAGTGTAACGCCTCTCGCCGTTTAAGACGGTTACGCTACATCCGACTTCAGTTACACTTTTTGTAAGTTGAATACAGAAGGTGGTCTGGCGAAGCTAGATATTTTACTTTATAATGTGTTAAAGGGATAGTTCACCCGAAAATGAAAATCAGCCCATAATTTACTCCCCCTCAAGTCATCCTAGGTGTATATGACTTTCTTCTTTCAGACGAATAAAATCGTTATATTATATAAAAAATGTCCTGGCTAATCCAAGCTTTATAATGGCAGTGACTTAAGGGTTAATAAAGACCTTCTGAAGTGAAGCGATGCGTTTGTGTAAGAAAAATATCCATATTTAAAACTTTATAAAGTAAAGCTCCAGCCGAGCACCTTCCGTGGAAAAGTGTTGAAAGTGCCTTCTCGCAATTCAAGATGCGTACGTGACGTCTGACGAGCGTTCCTGGTAACATAAGCCTTTGATCGGCAGAGGCACTTTCAACACTTTTTCAATTAATTGAATACGGAAGGCGGTCGGCTGACACTTAACTTTATAAAGTTTAAATATGGATATTTTTCTTACACAAACGTATTGATTCGCTTCAGAAGGCCTTTATTAACCCCCGGAGCCATGTGGAGCAGTTATATGATGGATAGATGCACTTTTATGGACTTCAAAAATTAAACAATTCACTGCCATTATAAAGCTTGGATTAGCAGGACATTTTTAATATAACTCTGATTTTATTCGTCTAAAAGAAGAATGTCATACACACCTAGGATGACTTGAGGATGAGTAAATCATGGGATAACTTCCATTTTTGGGTGAACTATCCCTTTAAAAAGCCACCGGAGTCTCATCAAACATCAAAAACAGAATGAAGTGTTTGTCTGAATTTGGGAAGTTGTGTGTGCAGGGATGAAACACGAGAACACAAGAGCGGTGGCGTTGCTGAGAAAATCTACTGATAAAAGCTTCTCTAGCGCAGTGAAGTGGAGGAAGAGCTGTCTCTGCAGCTGCTGGAGTGCTTCTCAATTCTTATTTGTGCATCCTCGCTTCCTTTCCTCACGTCTTATCTCCACCCCTTCAGGATGCGGGGAAAAGACGTGAGGACGGAGGGATTGAATCAAGAGAAATGATATATCCATCACTTCAAAGCGTCGTCAGTAAATGATGACTCTACACCGCTGGATCTAGTTTGCACATCGAGATTCTTGAACATTAGAGATAACTATTTATATTGTAATAGTTTCAACCTCCACAAAAACCCACAATTTCTCCATATTTTATTTAATATTACCAATTAATTATTCCCAGTTATAACTGCTTTTAATTTGTTGTATTACAGTTTCATTCATTTTCTTGCGCTTTGATATAATTCTGCAACTGTCAGTTGTAATTTGACACTCATTTGTGTCTTGTACATGTAAACATAATAATAATAATAATGAATAAACTGTGGAAAGATGTGAAGAATTAATACGTGCGTCGCGCTTAGTCGACACCTGTGTATCCTCGCTCATGACTCCTCAGAAATCATAGGATGGCGGACGGAGGAGCGAGGGAACGAGGAGGACTTTATTTTGAAAAGTCATTTAATGCTTCGGAGGATATTGCAGAACTGCTTGCTTCCCACAAATGAAAAGCTGTTATTTAAAGAGGAATAATAAAGTCGATGCTCATATAATTGCTCATGTTTTGACCTGGTCAGAGTACAGATTTCAACCCTATTTGGTCTCACATTAAACTCAAATGAACTGGGAGACCAGTTAAAAATCACTGATGAAAATGATTCTGCGGTGAAGTAACAAATATAATTTCTACATAGTTTAGTCAAGAATAATAAAAACAAAAGAAAATTCTATATTAGTACTCAATGCAAGCTTGGCGAAATTAAAGCGTAAATATCAACATTATAAAATTAAGTAAAACCTACTCAACTTTTCTGATGCTTGAATAATTAATAAGGTCGCTTTTCCGCTGTTTTCCAGCTGTATTTACGCTGTTTTATCATTGCTTTTGTTGTTAGGTTTAGTAACGTGACATTTGGAGTTAATTTTCTACTCAAATTGACACATTTATACTCAAAAATGATCCAGTGAATGTTACGTCACTGTGTATCGTGTACCAAATATTGAGGTCTCTGTGTTCGGGTAGGCACTGAGTTTACTATTATGTGGATATGGTATCTACACAATATCTTCCCCCAGGAACTATAGGGACTCTGTGTGTTTCAACCGCAGGGATCAGGGTCTAAATGAAGTTCTGGGTGACAGTTTTCCCCTCAGAAAGTCCCTACGAGGAAGTACTTTTTCAAAGATCAGGAACTTTCGGGGGTGGGACTTGTGTGCTGAACTTTTAACCACCAATTGCGTGCAGTAAGGCTTGTTTGCTATTCGAATCAACAATGGAGTTTAAAAAGCACGACTGATGGACCGACGATGAGGTTCAGGTTTTATTAAGTTTATGTGCGGGGGACGAAATCCAGCAGGAACTGGAAAGTTGTGCGCAGTCCTGTGTCACCAGACTAATCGTCACGGGACTTTAGACCAGGGGATTTCTATGGAATCAAAATAATGCCACAAAGATTTGCAAAGGAATAAAGAATTGCAAAAGAAAAATAAAGTATTGAGAGAAGAAAATAAGTTTTGCGAACAAAAATAAAGATTTGCAAAAGGAAAATAAAGTGGTTTCATTTGCAACGCAACTTTTATTCTAATTAATTATTTAATTTTTAATTCTAATGCAACCTCTTTATTTTCCTTTTGTAAGTGGTTGCAATCAATTTATTTTATTTCAATTTAAACAAAAACACATGCAATTCCCATAGAACCAAATAATTTTTTTTAAATTTAAACCAAAAAACTAAATTTAAATTAATAAAACGAGCACAAATTAATTATGCTTAATTTAATCGGGCCTTAAGCATTTTTTTCAGTGTAGGCCTATTTTAATGGCGCTGCCAACTTCCATGTTAATTTAGGTGTACACCGCAGCCGTTATATATTATTTTAATTTCATTATCATAATCATACATAAACACACTGGTTTGCAGCACAAATAGGTGCATTTTGTTATTCTTCTAGTTAGTTATCTATAGCGGCTAATGCATCTGAAGTCTGGCACATCCAAAGGAAATGGGTTCATTCCGCATTGCACAATAATGTGGATGTACGGACTCTTGCTCGAGAATTCCTGGATTTGATGTTGCCAAAAGTTCACCAATCCGAACAGACTTCCACGATTGGCCGGTGAAATAACAGTGTATTTCGTAGCATTTTCAAGCTGATTTTAGTCACTCACTTAATAATGTTGGGTTAAAAATAACCCAGCATAGTGACCCAATATGTGAAGCCATCATTGAGTGGAACAGCAACTCTGTTTCCTGTAAAAGTTACTTTACAGTATTTGTGCAATTCTTGCTAATGTCCTGAGGTTGTGATTAAAATGGTTAAGATCGTTAAAAGACCACTAAATATTATCCCATTCTTGCTCAGAAGTGTGTCTGTATATAGTCATGCAGTTTTTATTTTCGGGAGTTCAAAAGTTTAGGGTCAGTACGATTTTGTTATGTTTGTTTACTTTTATTCATGCATTTTATTATTCAAATGACATTTTATTCAAGGATGCATTACATTGATCAATGTTACAAACAAATCTATTTCAAATAAATACTTTTTTGAACTTCCTATTTATAAAATAACCCAAATGTTTCAAATAAATGCATCCTTGTTGATCAGGAGAGGCTTCTTTCAAAAACATCAAAAAATCCCCAAACTTTTAAAGTGCAGTGTGTAATATCTCGTATGACCACTCAAAAGATCAAAAGAAGATGAAGATTATAGATGAATACACATTATATACACAACATATAATATATTTGATGGATAGACCTGTAACTTAAAACCTTACACGTAGGCCATATTATCCCTTATTATGAATATATCCTGTTGTTTGCCCAGTTTGTTGTTCTGATTGGCTTTTCTTGACCTCTATAGTGATATCTGATTAAGGCATAGCAGCAGTTATGGCTTGCAGGGCTTATTCAAGCTTAGGGAAAAACTCATTTGAATCGTATGTGAGTGTGTGATATAACAGGTGTTACTGGAGTTGTTTAGGAATTCTAGAGGGCTTATCCTGAGGGCTTTTTCTCACCTAATACTTTAATACTCATTAAGGCCTGCCTCTGTGACTTCCACCATACGCCCTGATCTGCTCCACAAGCCCCGCCCACACCGACCTGTCCATCTCAAACATTACACGAACTGTATGTGTGTGTGTGTGTGTGTGTGTGTACTGTAGTGAAATCCGTTATTCTTCTTTCAGACATGCATCACTGTGTTTTGTGGTGTAAATTTGAATTGCAGGTTGCTCAAAACTGGGTTTCATGATAGAGGAAATACTTCTCCATCTCGAGCTGGTCTGATCAAACCTCTATAACCTTAAGTGTTAAACGTCTGTGTTTAACTCATCCTAGCGTTTGTGCTCCAGGCATGAGGCGACTGTTAACTGACTGGAATTGTAAAAAATATATATTATCAATATACACTATATTGCCAAAAGTTTTGGGACGTCTGCCTTTATATGCACATGACGTCTGCCATTCTTTATCCGTAGGGTTTAACATGGACTCTGCCCACCCTTAAGGCCCGGGTATACTTTACTTACCGCGCCCGGACGCGTCACGCGCACAGCCCTGTCCGCGCGTCTTTCAAAGTATACTACACAACGGATGCGCGCGGAGGATCGCGTTCGACACATGCGCAGTAAAAAAGTGTCTATGCTCCACCAGACATCGGAGGGCAGCACTGAGTCCTGTCATCAACGGGACATTCGCTTGGCATGATCGGAGAAGAACTGCAGTGCATCCACCATTGCAACATAGTTTGGAAGAAACACTGAAGAATCAACAATTCTCTTTTTTTTCCCAAGCGTGTTGTTTTTAAACCGGTCTTTGCACACTCTTCTTCGACGGCTGAACACTGTGCTCAATACTGTGTTTATTGCCACCTAGTGGACTCTTCTGTACTGCTGGCGCATGCGCTGTTGCACGCGGACCGTCCGCGCGGTCTCAAAATTTGGGCTGCGTGCGGACGGGGTGTGCGGCCGGCCGCGAGCCCTCCGAATGACGAAAATTACGTTAAATTAAATTGAGGCACTGATGTTGGACGAGAAGGCCTGGCTCTCAGTCTCCGCTCTAATTCATCCCAAAGCTGGGGCCAGTTGCATAAACTAAGCCATTATGTTTAGACAGTGTCTTAAGATCTAGTATGAGCCACCAGCAGTTAGGCAAGTGGCATTCAATCTTACTTTTTGTATCAAATTAGGCCAGTTTATGTTTTTATGTAACTTATTTTAAAAAGTTATGAACAGTCTTTAAGAAAAAAATGTATGTCTAACTTGTAAGACTAGTCTTAATGGTTTATGCAACTGGCCCCTGTTCAATCGGGTTGAGGTCAGGACTCTGTACAGGCCAGTCAAGTTCCTCCTCACCAAACTCACTCATCCATGTCTTTAAGGAGCGACGCTTTGGTCACTGGTGCAGTCATGATGGGACAGGAAGGGGACGTCCCCAAACTGTTCCCACAAAGTTGGGAGCATAAAATTGTCCAAAATGTCTTGGTCTGCTGAAGCATTAAGAGTTCCTTTCACTGGAACTAAGGGGCCAAGCTCAACCCCAGAAAAACAACCCCACACCATAATCCCCCCTCCACCAAACTTTACACTTGGCACAATGCAGTCAGGCAAGTCCCGTTCTCCTGGCAACCGCCAAACCCAGACTCGTCCATCAGATTGCCAGACGGAGAAGCGTGATTGGTCACTCCAGAGAACACGTCTCCTCTGCTCTAGAGTCCAGTGGCGGCACGCTTTACCCCACTGCATCCCACGCTTTGCATTGCACTTGGTGATGTAAGGCTTGGATGAGCTGCTCGGACATGGAAACCCATTCCATGAAGCTCTACACACTGTTCTTGAGCTCATCTGAAGGCCACATGAAGTGTGGAGGTCTGTAGCTGTTGACTCTGCAGAAAGTTGGCCACTTCTGTGACCCTCAGCATGCGCTGACCCCGCTCTGTGATTTTACATGGCCTACCACTCCGTGGCTGAGTTGCTGTTGTTCCCAATTGCTTCCACTTTGTTATAACACCACTAACAGTTGAGCGTGGAATATTTAGTAGAGAGGACATTTCCCGAATGGACTTAACCGATCACGGTCCCACGCTTGAGTTCTCTGAGCTCCTGAGAGCCACACACTCTAACACGTGTGTGTAGAAGCGTCTGCAGGCCTAGTGCTTTTATACACCTGTGGCCATGGAAGTGATTGAACACCTAAATTCAGTGATTTGAGGGGTGTCCCAATACTTTAGGCAATATTTTTACATTGCTTTAACTCATCAAAATAAGTTAAGTTTTATTATACCAGTTATAAAAGATTCAACTCATTTTTTAAGTCATTTTAATGTAATTTAAGTTAACTGACTTAAACATCCTGTACAGCTACTTTTACAGAGTAGTGGATGGTAAAACTGCACTTCTGCAACACTGGCAATCAACACATTTTCTTACTTTTTTTCTTCTTTACAATTTTCCGCAGGTAATTCATAACGTACGGAATGTAACATTAATAACTAGAATGTTCAACATTCTAAATCTGTCTGCCAGTGATGTCTCCTCCTCTCTGTCTCTCATTCTTCTGCTTTAATTCTCCTTTTTTGAACCATTTTTTTAAAATACTATTCCAGGGCTCCAGACTAACTTTTTTCACTAGGAGCACAATGGCCCCCAACTGAAAATTTTAGGGGCACAACCAGAAATTTTAGGGGCGCACACCGTAAATCAACATGCTAACCAAATCTACTAATATCCACTTTATTACTAATAGGTATCGGTATCGTTAAGGTTTTAATGGTATTACTACTCCTACCGATACTGCTTATCGATCCGGTACTTTTAACAGTATTCTTACCGGTTCTTTTTATTATACTTTATTTTATTTTTATTTTTATTATATATATATATATATATATATATATATATATATATATATATATATATTAGTGCTGTCAAACGATTAAAATATTTAATCGCGATTAATCGCATTAATGTCATAGTTAACTCACAATTAATCACAATTAATCGCACATTTTTATTTATTCTAAATGTCCCTTGATTTCTTTTTGTCCCATTATTTTTTCTTATTTTAATGCTCTTATCAACATAGAAAAGTGGATCGGCTTGCTTTGTTCAAATGTTTGTTTTATTGAAAACAACATTGGCATACTTTAGTGTTCGATTTCACACCAACATTCTCACTTGGAGCAAATAATCTCACACAATGTAACACTGCCCATCAATAAAAGGGTGAAACAAATACTTTGTTGCACAAACAGCCCCTTCAACAGCCCTTTCTAAGGGATCAAAACAGGGTGATACAAAATAAAATTACAAAGTGCACATGCAAGGTAAACTAGGACTCCGCCTATAGTGCAGTTAAACCAGGGGTCGCCAACTAGTGAACTCCGGTCCGAATCCGGACCGCGAGATGCGTCCATCCGGACCGCGAAGCCTTTTGACATAATGAAACAGTTAACGTTGCAATGCTCACTGTTACTACGTTCAGACCCAGACGCGCGGTCAAGCATGCAGTGAAGAAGAGACTGATGGTGCGCTCACACCGGACGCGAATGACGCGACATGCACACCGCTTAATCCGCGCCGCAGAATGTCTATTTGCGTCTTTGCATTGACTTAAATCACTCGCGCAAAACGCTTCATTCGCGTCTGGTGTGTAGGCTACGCACCATCAGAGCAGAAAGCAGCGCTCAAGACAAGCACTTTTAGTTGAAGACCCCTGAGTTAAACCATGGCTTAATACGTTTCTCATTTCGGCGTCTCACGCCTGCCATCCACGTCTACTCTTTTAATGGCCCAAACGAGTGCGGGCAGCCAGCCGCAGCGTGCCTGATGTTTTGTTTCCGGTCTAGCTACATCCGGAGTGGTGTTGTAGTTTTTCTAACGTTACTAGTTGTTGCAACAGCATGTGAAAAAACTACAAAGTTTGTTAGACCAAAAAGAACGTTAATCTCGCGATAAAAAAATTGACGCCGTTAAAATAGGTTTGCGTTAACGCCGTTAATAACGCGTTTAACTGACAGCACTAATATATATATATATATATATATATATATATATATATATATATATATATATATATATATATATATATATATATATATATATATATATATATATATATATATATATATATATATATATAAAAAACATA
>NC_137098.1:66098852-66113852 GCF_949357685.1 Gobio gobio | reverse complement strand
ATTTAGTATGACATACTTATGATTTAGTATGACATAATTATGATTTAGTATGACATAATTATGATTTAGTATGCCATAATTATGATTTAGTATGACATAATTATGACAGTCAATATATGTCGTAATTATGAGTGCCATAATTTTGACTTGGTATGTCATACTTATTATTTAGTATGTCATACTTATGATTTAATATGACATAATTATGATTTAGTTGACAACTATGATTTATTATGTCATAATTATGATTTAGTATGATATAATTATGATTTAGTATGACATAATTATGAAAGAATGTATGTCGTAATTATGAGTGCCATAATTATGACTTGGTATGTCATACTTATGATTTAGTATGACATAATTATGATTTAGTATGACATAATTATGATTTAGGATGATATAATTATGATTTAGTATGACATAATTATGATTTAGTATGACATAATTATGATTTAGTATGACATAATTATGACAGTCAATGTTTGTCGTAATTATGAGTGCCATAATTTTGACTTGGTATGTCATACTTATTATTTAGTATGTCATACTTATGATTTAGTATGACATAATTATGATTTAGTATGACATAATTATGAAAATAGGATGATATAATTATGATTTAGTATGACATAATTATGATTTAGTATGACATAATTATGACAGTCAATATATGTCGTAATTATGAGTGCCATAATTTTGACTTGGTATGTCATACTTATTATTTAGTATGTCATACTTATGATTTAATATGACATAATTATGATTTAGTTGACAACTATGATTTATTATGTCATAATTATGATTTAGTATGATATAATTATGATTTAGTATGAAATAATTATGAAAGTCAATGTATGTCGTAATTATGAGTGCCATAATTATGACTTGGTATGTCATACTTATGATTTAGTATGACATAATTATGATTTAGTATGACATAATTATGATTTAGGATGATATAATTATGATTTAGTTTGACATAATTATGATTTAGTTGACAACTATGATTTATTATGTCATAATTATGATTTAGTATGATATAATTATAATTTAGTATGACATAATTATGAAAGTCAATGTATGTCGTAATTATGAGTGCCATAATTATGACTTGGTATGTCATACTTATGATTTAGTATGACATAATTATGATTTAGTATGACATAATTATGATTTAGGATGATATAATTATGATTTAGTATGACATAATTATGACATAGTGAATGTATGTATGTATGTATGTCGTAATTATGAGTGCCATAATTATGACTTGGTATGACAGCATTACAACTTTTTATGTCATAATTATGACTTAGTATGTGATAATTTAGACTATCAAAGTATAAAAATTATGACTTAGTATGTCATAATTATGATTTAGTATGACAATTATGATTTAGTATGACATAATTATGCTTTAGTATGACATAATTATGATTTAGTATGACAATTATGATTTAGTATGACATAGTCAATGTATGTATATATGTCGTAATTATGAGTGCCATAATTATGACTTAGTATGTGATCATTTCGACTATCAAAGTAAAAATTACGACTTATTTCATAATTATGATTTAGTATGACAATTATGATTTAGTATGACATAATTATGATTTAGTATGACAATTATGATTTAGTATGTCATAATTATGATTTAGTATGATATAATTATGATTTAGTATGACATAATTATGATTTAGTATGATATAATTATGATATAGTGAATGTATGTATGTATGTATGTCGTAATTATGAGTGCCATAATTATGACTTGGTATGACAGCATTACAACTTTTTATGTCATAATTATGACTTAGTATGTGATCATTTAGACTATCAAAGTATAAAAATTATGACTTAGTATGTCATAATTATGATTTAGTATGACAATTATGATTTAGTATGACAATTATGATTTAGTATGACATAATTATGATTTAGTATGACATAATTATGATTTAGTATAAAAATTATGACTTAGTATGTCATAATTATGATTTAGTATGACAATTATGATTTAGTATGTCATACTTATGATTTAGTATGACATAATTATGATTTAGTATGACATAATTATGATTTAGTATGACATAATTATGATTTAGGATGATATAATTATGATTTAGTATGACATAATTATGATTTAGTATGACACAATTATGATTTAGTATGACATAATTATGATTTAGTATGACACAATTATGATTTAGTATGACATAATTATGATTTAGGATGATATAATTATGATTTAGTATGACATACTTATGATTTTAGTATGACACACTTATGATTTAGTATGACATAATTATGATTTAGTATGACACAATTATGATTTAGTATGACATAATTATGATTTAGGATGATATAATTATGATTTAGTATGACATAATTATGACATAATCAATGTATGTATGTATGTATGTCGTAATTATGACTGTCATAATTATGACTTGGTATGACAGCATTACAACTTTTTATGTCATAATTATGACTTAGTATGTGATCATTTCGACTATCAAAGTATAAAAATTACGACTTACTATGAGCTTGATGTGTTTGCTCTCTCTCTCCTCTGTGTTTGTTGCGTGTGTGTAAACGCTCTGGCGGAGATAAACAATCTAATCAGAGGAGGTGAAGAACAGCTGAACCTTATGACACACACACACACACACACGTTCACCTGATTTTCTGAATGATGTTTGTTTTAACACAGCGAATCTCCTCAACAGTCTCTCAGCCAATCGGGAGGGATGTGGGATCACATCAAGGGGATGTGTTGTAAGTCTCCATTTTTTCTTGCTATTTAATGCACAAACATATTTGCTGTTTCTTGTGAATTTTCTGACACACACACACACACAGCATGTCCACTTCTCTGTGGGAGTGACCCTGAAGCTGGAGAGGACATGGCGGCGTCCCACAGGGGATCTGGAGTAAGGGTTTGCACACCTGAGGGCCGGTTGTTCCGCCCACTGGCGCCCTCTGCTGGTTCACCACTGCAATGGCACGCTGGGAGTGAAGAGTCCATTAGTGTGGGCTTCAGGATAATACAGCACATCTACAGTATGCATGATGGCTTACTGAAGGATCCAAGTCTAGAGCTCAACCATAACCTTTCATCACATTCAATGGGAATTTAATGCTTTTTTTGCCTATTTTGTGGCCGTGATCCCCACATTGGCACCCGGATATGACATCAACAGAACCCAAACTATTTGATCAGTTTAGGCCCTGTTTCCTCCAGTATTAGGACCTCCTCAGCTAACAGGGAACACTCCTAACGCTCTGGCAAGGATCTCTCAAAGTTATGAACAAATGTTTGTCCAGTGACGTCAATACAAATGTTCAGTAAATTTTCAGTGTGTCCCCTCATGATGGGGGAGGAGAGTGAGCCAATCAGCAGTAGGGGGCGTGTCCATTCATGATGGGGGAGGAGAGTGAGCCAATCAGCAGTAGGGGGCGTGTCCATTCATGATGGGGGAGGAGAGTGAGCCAATCAGCAGTAGGGGGCGTGTCCCCTCATGATGGGGGAGGAGAGTGAGCCAATCAGCAGTAGGGGGCGTGTCCCCTCATGATGGGGGAGGAGAGTGAGCCAATCAGCAGTAGGGGGCGTGCCCATTCATGATGGGGGAGGAGAGTGAGCCAATCAGCAGTAGGGGGCATGCCCATTCATGATGGGGGAGGAGAGTGAACCAATCAGCAGTAGGGGGCGTGCCCATTCATGATGGGGGAGGAGAGTGAACCAATCAGCAGTAGGGGGCGTGCCCATTCATGATGGGGGAGGAGAGTGAGCCAATCAGCAGTAGGGGGCGTGTCCCCTCATGATGGGGGAGGAGAGTGAGCCAATCAGCAGTAGAGGGCGTGCCCATTCATGATGGGGGAGGAGAGTGAGCCAATCAGCAGTAGGGGGCGTGTCCATTCATGATGGGGGAGGAGAGTGAGCCAATCAGCAGTAGGGGGCGTGCCCATTCATGATGGGGGAGGAGAGTGAGCCAATCAGCAGTAGGGGGCGTGCCCATTCATGATGGGGGAGGAGAGTGAGCCAATCAGCAGTAGGGGGCATGTCCCCTCATGATGGGGGAGGAGAGTGAGCCAATCAGCAGTAGGGGGCGTGCCCATTCATGATGGGGGAGGAGAGTGAGCCAATCAGCAGTAGGGGGCGTGTCCATTCATGATGGGGGAGGAGAGTGAGCCAATCAGCAGTAGGGGGCGTGTCCATTCATGATGGGGGAGGAGAGTGAGCCAATCAGCAGTAGGGGGCGTGCCCATTCATGATGGGGGAGGAGAGTGAGCCAATCAGCAGTAGGGGGCGTGCCCATTCATGATGGGGGAGGAGAGTGAGCCAATCAGCAGTAGGGGGCGTGTCCATTCATGATGGGGGAGGAGAGTGAACCAATCAGCAGTAGGGGGCATGCCCATTCATGATGGGGGAGGAGAGTGAGCCAATCAGCAGTAGGGGGCGTGTCCCCTCATGATGGGGGAGGAGAGTGAGCCAATCAGCAGTAGGGGGCGTGTCCATTCATGATGGGGGAGAGTGAGCCAATCAGCAGTAGGGGGCGTGCCCATTCATGATGGGGGAGGAGAGAGAGAGAACCAATCAGCAGTAGGGGGCGTGCCCATTCATGATGGGGGAGGAGAGAGAGAGAACCAATCAGCAGTAGGGGGCGTGTCCATTCATGATGGGGGAGGAGAGTGAGCCAATCAGCAGTAGGGGGCGTGCCCATTCATGATGGGGGAGGAGAGAGAGAGAACCAATCAGCAGAGGGGGCGTGCCCATTCATGATGGGGGAGGAGAGAGAGAGAACCAATCAGCAGAGGGGGCGTGTCCACTCATGATAGGGGAGGAGAGAGAGGAAGGGGTGTGTTTGTTTGGGATGAATTTGAATACCAACAATGATTCTCAGAAATTGATTACTTCACCTATAATTTCATTAATGTGTTAGCATACGCATGTCCATGTTGTCATCTATTGAATTCACTCGTTTCTATGCATTTGTGCCAAAACACCATTTGATCATTTGACCGAGTTTGAATGCACGGTTATTGACAAAAAAAAAAGTGTTTTCTAATTGAATTATGCATACTTATATTGTTATATTTTATTTAGCTTAGTTTTTCTCTTGCCGACAATGATCCTACAACCAGTTGAGAACTGATGTTGAAAACAGCAGAAAATGATCATGTGCAATAATATACCCGCTATATGATAGTCAGAAAGAAACAGAATCTCAAAGATCACCACCAACACAAATGTTGTAGATTTATGTAACAAGATACAAAACGAACAAGTCAGTATCAATAATAATAACAAAAGAACTCATTTGTCATTCAACAATAACAAAAACCGTGCTAAGGCCCGTTCACAGCAGGGACGATAAGATATAGTTCCAAAAATAGCGTTCAAACCACCGTTATAACAATAACGACGTCGAGAAAACATCGCACTTTTTTAGAACGATTTTATCCAGCATGATAAAAACAGCCAATCAGAATCAATCCTGCATTTAAAGCGACAGGCGCGCAGAACGATATCATCCGCTGGTGTGGACGAGAGTTATCGCTGCTGGAGTGAACGGGTCTTAGTTCCTTATAATCAAAGAATTACTTCACTCCATGTCACAATTTTATAAAAGTCATTTTCTCTTCAGTATCACAATAAAGTTTCCAGTGTTCAAACGTCACCACATTCATGCTGTCAATACTACACAACAATATCAGGGCAACCAAAATGAGCTATTAGGACACAAATTAATCGGCAAAATAATATCTCTAATGGAAACTGATATCAGGCAAGAAAACAAAACAAACAGGACAATACACACGAGCCTCATTCAGCGTCAAACCTCTTACCGTTCATGTTGATATCAGTGACACACACACACACACAGTATTGCTTGTTCATCCTACAGTCACTACACTTCCTGCATTAATCTAATGTCGCTTAATTGTCATCTACCCCTAATCCACAAGTCAGATATAATTAAAACACTAATATGATTTTCAGACTCTGTATTATAATCAGGGTCTTTGGAGCCGTTATTAGCATAAAGGTGGCCTATCGACCTTAATATGTTAATAGCTTTACGACTAATCTCCGGGTCTTTACGAGACGTCTCGTCAGTAACTCGAACAGTCACAACATCTTCTCTATTAATAGTGTGACGAACGGTCAGAACATTTCTCAGCTCACGTTAAAATATGGAGGACTCCTCAGAAAAGTGAGATGGAACATAGCATTAAAATCAAATAAATAATGAACTTGTATCTTGCTCTCAGAATCCAAAAGGCATCACACATTGAAAACAAAACCTTATAAATACATTTATTTTAGTGTCTTTAAAAGCATGACGGATCACGTCTTCATCTTATAAATAAAAGTATGCGCATTCTCTGGTTACAGTGCAGTTTAAGTGTTGAAATGGGTGGGAACTCAAACAGGTTCTTGGGTTCAGTTCTTCATGAAGTCTGGAAGATGTGTGTGTGTGTGTTTTCTCAGCAGTGGCGAGGAGAGTTGGGATACTTGTCCTTCAGGCTCTCTTTGAAGCTGCGGAAGAGGACGCGGTTCTTGCGGTTCTCCTCGTCCTTTCGGCTGTGAAACTCCCCCTGGACCTTAAAGCCTTTGTGCACCACAAACGCATTGCTCAGCACGGAGAACCGGTAACCGGAGACGTGAAGCTCGCAGGCCTGCAGAGAGAGAGGGTGAGTAACTGAGCTAATGAGCGAATGAAGAAAATACAATCATATTTTGCACCATAAAAAGGTTTTCAAGTCACACTGGTTCTAGTATAAATACACACACACTGGTCAGGATAACATTATGACCAGTGAATAACACTGATTAGCTCTTTATCACCTGTTAGTGGGTGGGATATATTAGGCAGCAAGTGAACATTTTGTCCTCAAAGTTGATGTGTTAGAAGCAGGGCTGGGCAATTTTTTTTTTTTTTTTTTTTTTTTTTTTTTTTTTTTTTCTCGATTAATCGTTTTTTAAAATGTGGTCGATTCAAGGCCACGATTCGATTTTTTTCATATTCGTTTCCGCAGACATTGAACATAAGATTAACGTAAATCTAATTACTAGTCTTCTCCGCAAGATGTCACCCTCTTATTGGCCTTGCGTAATGTTACAAAGGAGCGAGAGGCTGGGCCAGTCACGATAACTACTTTTTGTTTCGCGATATATCGTCCCAGAAATAATTGCCATAAACGATATTATTGTCATTTCAAGACTATTTTATGCCACTGAATATATAATCCTAATATATCAGCATAATAATGCAAGTTGACCGACACACTTTCAAATGACCTTTTAATTCTTTAGATCATGGAAATTGAGGGTAAAAAATATATTATCCTAAATAAAAAAAAAAAAAAATGGATAAATAGTAAATAAACATTATCCCTTGTGAAGCGGCTTTAACACTCGTCATTATGCGTTGACATTTATATGTGCAGCGGATCAGGGGATTGCGGCTTTGAAATCGAGTCCATTTGGGCTTATTCTTCCAAACTGACAGTAGTTGTCAGGAAAACACTATAACGCCTCAAATGGCGGCTTTTTTTCACCTGTCGATAACCGATCTGTGTATGAGAACCACTTCCGCCTCCGTCACGGAAAACATACAAGATGAGGGCACAATCGAGCAAAATGTTGGTGACATTCATTATCATGTAAACATAATGGGCGATATATTGCATCACAAAAAATTATTGAGGTCATGTACATATATTGTGCAGTGTTGGGGTAATTACTCAAAAAAAGTAATTAGTTACTAGTTACATCTGTAAATTGTAATGGGATTACTTTACTAGTTACTGTATTTGAAAAGTAACTTCACTACTTATTACTTTACTTTCCCATTTCTTAATTTACCGTGTAGATATATGGACAAACATCATATGTCTCTATGGCAGTGTTTCCCCAACCTTTTTTCAGTCATGGCACCCTTTGAAAATGTTCAACATTTTGTGGCACCCCCTCACATAGTTTCGGTACGGTTCAGTATTTGCTATGTTCAGGGAAAAAAGGAGTACTGTCAAATAAAGATAAAGAAAATAATAAAAACAAATAATTTAAATACAAGCAGCAGCAAAAATAAACACTATTGAGCAAAGACACTAATAAAATAATCAGGTTTTTCAGGTACATCTAACATTAGTTTTCAGGTACAGAAATTGATAAAATGTAAAATATAACAATGCATATTTGACTGTATAAATTAAAGATTAATCCTATTATTTTTTTTACAAAATCTATTCAACCAAGGGCAGTGAGTGATGTCCTTGTCTTTTGTTGTTTGACATTAAAAAGACAGCAGTAAAGGCTACTGCCCCTTTAAGACCTAATGCTCGGATATGCGTCATCATATTCAGACTATGTCTGCTAGGATACTCATCAAGATGGGCATGTTGACATAGTTTTTGTGTGAGTTTGTTCGTTGTTCAAGAGCAAAACTTGAAAGAAAACTCAATATTTGCGCGCTGTGAGACGTGTGCGCGCTTTCGGATGAGTGCACACACAAAATCTTTGAACAAAGTTTACAAAGAGAGAATTTGAAGGACTTTTACACGGCACCCCTGCTCTTGTCAGACGGCATCTTGGTTGGGAAACACTGATCTATGGCAAGGGTGCACGCAGCACTTAAATATATCAGATCTTTACACACAGGCAAACACGGCTTGAGTAACGCAGGAAAGCGCGTTCCTATAGTCTAGTAAAGTAGTGTAGTTACCAATATTTTTAGTGTAATGCGTTACTTTACTTTGTTATCCAAAAAAGTACAATCGTTACTGTAATCCGTTATTTTGTAACTCGTTACCACCAACACTGACTGTGCGTTATAGCGATATATTGATTATTGCGACAGGCCTACGAGAGGCGCGTCATTCATTCAGTGCTTAAATGGCGGCTTCCGGCGCGTTGTCGACGTTTGTAATGCTGAGGTGAAGTGCTACAAATCTGCGGAAGCATTTGATGAGACATCAAACAAACGTTGCGAGTTCAATACAGGATATGCACAACGGCTTGTCCTGAAAGCTGGATTTACAAACAGAATCTGTTTACGGGCCACAACCTGTAAGTCTGATTTATTTTTCATCGATGTGTTTTCCTGTAATAGGTTGTACATTGTACTTTACTCTTGAGGACTGAACAGGTTCTGCTCGATCATCTTCACTCAAATGTTCTGGGTCTGATTCGGGCTCAGATTGGTGTGGTTTTATTGACGCCGTTGTTTCTAACACTGACCAAAGCACAGCCTCCGGTAAGGGGCGTGACATTTCCGACAAACGTGTACTAGGCGGTTAGCGAATCACAACACACTGGGCCAGCTAACCAATCAGAGCCCATTGCGTATTTTTGAGGGACTGGCTTCATACAACCCGGAAAGCATCAGACCGTTTTACAAGGAGGGACAGAGCAGTGTAGAATAAAGGTCAAATATATGAAAAATAAGGCAATTTTTTTTTTAAACGAAGCATGAACACGTTACAGTGCACCCCACAAACACAGTCAAGCCTTCAAAAGAATGTGTTTTACCACCCCTTTAACAATCCAGCATTGTTCAATATGAGCTCTTAATCATACATTATGACTATGGAAGCTTGTTTACTCCACAGAATAGAAAGAAAAGGTAATTGTGACTTTTTATCTCGCTATTCTGACTCTCTCGCAATTGCGAGTTTACATATTTGTGATATAAACGCGAAAATTGTCTTAATTCTTTTTTCCTCAGAATTTGACTTTATAACTTGCAATTGCAGTTTAGATCTCACAATTCTGAGAAAAGAAGTCAGACTTGCAAGATATAAACTCGCAACTGCACAAAAAAGTAAATTGTGAAGAAAAGACTTGCGAGTTTATGTCACGCAATTCTGACTATATCTTGCAATTCTGACTTTATAACACACAATTCTGACTTTATATCAAAATGATGTGATTAGGTAGCAGCTTACGAGTTAACATTCACTGCATACATTTGAGCAGTTATAGCATTAGCAAGACTAAACATCATTATTCAAAATACTCCTCACACGTATCAAACTCAGCATTCCTGAACATGTGCTTCTGCAACTAATTGTTTGGGCCAGCGATAAACTCTTTATACTCGGCTAAAGAAATAACTTTTTTTTAAAGAATTTTCCCAGACAACAACAAGATTTTCCAGGACATTTTACATTTTCTCTAATTTTCCAGGACTGGAAAATTTGTCATCAATTTTCCAGGTTTTCCAGGACGAGTGGGAGTTTTTCATTCAAGCACTATTATGTTAGTGTGTCTTTTCTCTTGCTATTTGAGCAAATGGGAACACGAAAAATATGTTTAACGTAGTCTCATATATATATATATATACACCCACCCCTGGTGTATGAAGTGTAGATTAATGTGAAAAAAAGATACATACGTTGTATGACGTGTGAATATTTTCAAAAAAACACCATGATTAATGTAGCATGAGTTCACATGTAGCCAGCTGATTGTGTGCGCGCCCGCTCACCTGACTGATGCGGTTGAAGCCGTACTGCCTGAAGTTCTCATCGTAGAGAGGAACCGATCGAGCGCCGATGTAGAAGGGCTCCCACGGATCGGCCCAGTTTATGGAGTACGCCACCTCCAGCGGCCCGGAGCTTTTAATGGCCATGTTGATCCACTGGGAGTAGTTGGTGGGAGCCTGACAGCGAGGGCAGAGTTCATCGTAGAACGGCCGCACCTCTCCCACCTGATAGAGCTGCACCAGCTCCGGCTTCGAGGACGGCATTTTGCGGGTGTGTCTGATCTCGAAAGCGGGCAGCACCAGGACCTCGTCCACAGCTGGCTCGCGTCTCATCAACATGGTCACAAACTGGTGGTGCAGATTGGCACTGGGGATCATGTCGACGTCGAGGACCAGGATGTAGGCCGCGTCTGTGCCGCTGCGGGCCACGTTGCGGAGGAGGTTGTTGGGGTAGGAGACGTTGCTGGCGATGGCGTAGTTCTTAAACTTGTCTCTGTGGGATTCGAGCTTGGCGAAGATACCGGGACAGCCCTTCTCCTCGAGGCCGGCAAAGTGCTCGCGATCCTGCTCTGGAAAACTGGCCGTTTCTCCGGAAAGGCAGACCAGGTGGAAGTCCACCAGCGCTTGGACCTGAGGGCAGAACAGGCTGAGCGCGTAGACGAAGGCCGTCGCAAACTTGACATCTTGCCCGTGGGCGAATATCGCTATGGACAGAGGATTCTGCCAGCGCTCCAGCAAAGAGTTCAAATGGTGAAGGTTGTTGATGGTCGTATGCGTGGCCAACGCCAGATGGTGCGACCTGGGATCCGCTCCTGGCTTCTGATTGGTCGAGAAGTCACTTTTGATCAGGTTCTTATACACGCGATACTGTCCGCTCCCATCGAAGATACCGCCTGTGGATAAAGAGTATCTGAGGTGTTCCCGTCGGGGGTTCTTCTCAGCCTGGTTTGCGGTCTTTTTGGATCCGAACAGCTCAGAATACTTGTAGCGCTGCTGTTTGCCATGCAATTTTGAAAGGAAAGACAGATATAAAAGCTGCAACAGTGCAACAATGAGAAGGGCACTGAGCACCACCTTAAACACTGAGCATTTTTTAGAGAAATGCATTACAATCACTGGTACCTTTTAGTGAATGTTAAAGAAATGTTCTCCAGTGGTGTACAGCAGATCGCCTAGGGTTAGCCAGGGTCCAGCTATGCAGCCCTCATGCACATCGCATTGACTTGCAGGAAGATGTAGTGCAGGTCAGATTGCGCGGGGAATGAACGTGCATGTTTGGATGCATGCGAAAAGACGCCCGTTAGACGCCTGTAAACAAGCAGGAGAGAAACGCGTTCGTGAAGAGCAGCACACACTGCGCATGCGTGCTGGCCGTTCCGGTTACCGTAAACACCCGAGCACGGGCTCGGCTCTCTAAATGTGTTCTGGTATACGTGTGTGCGATGGTTTCTATTTCATAAACATTCCCTGTTATATTAGCAACCAGAAAAAAAAGTCAGTAAAAACTCATCAGGCGTCGAAAACGGATGCGTTATCGCCTAAAAGAGAGATCAAAGGGGTTACGTTGATGTATGTGGACGCAAGCGACGAGGTGGCCGAGTGGTTAAGGCGATGGACTGCTAATCCATTGTGCTCTGCACGCGTGGGTTCGAATCCCATCCTCGTCGAAAATGCCTTTTTAATTTATTTTGATAAATACGAGATTCCGGAAAGCCTTATTAGGGCTGTGCCACAGAATTTGCCTCGATCTTACATAATATATGCTGTGTATAGTTATTATGTATATGTAAATACACACATTCATGTTAATATTTCAGAACTATTTGCATGTATACACTGTATATATATGTATATAATTTACATTATATATAAATATAACAATTTTTTCTTAAATATATACACGCATTAATACCAAACATGACCACATGGGGATGCCATCACACCACTATCCAGCCTCGACCAGACTGCAAATCTATACGGATACGTTCACAATTATTAAACACAACAAAACACAAATTAAACATAAAAACCATAGAGTGATAAAAACATGATGAAAGTTAAAGAGGGTTGACGTCCGCGGTGAACAGTTGAGGACATCGCCCCTGTGTCGGAGTGTGTGTTCGTGTCTGTGCTCGAGTGTTTGATATGTAACTTACTGTACATAAACACCACTAACCCTCGCAAACTCCTATAAAAATACGCTTCTGCAGCGAATATCCATTATATATAACTTACACTGCCCAGACATGTGACCATACTGAAATGCGCTCGTGCAATAAGTTAGCTATCAGTACGCAGAGAGCGCGCACACACACGATTTGTGTCGGATTAATAATATGTATGACTGCTGTATGTAATCATTATTTACCTTGATTACAGTAGTCATCCATCAAAACTTTGCAGGTGAGACGCTGATTTGCTTGAGGGGTCCGGATTACGGCTCTGGGGGCGATTAAATAAACGATCATCTCGGATAAGATATGAGGACGCTGATTGGCTACATTTTATGTCATGTCGTCAACATGTTCACATCGATTGGCTAAACGGCTCCATAAACCCGCCTCCTTTCAAAACTGAAATTGAGACATGTATACAGGCAAAAATATCATAGGAAAAACATATATTTTGCACAGATTATATTATATCACATCTATATAATTTATAATAATTATGTTTTGTGTGTGGCTCAGGGAAGGCGTCACCCTAACGCCCTCTATTGACCAACCGCCACAATAATAATAATATACAATAATATTAAAAAAAAAAGATTAAGTAATATACATTGTGTCACGCACATGCTATATAAATATGGTAATAGTTCTGTATTGTAAAATATTCCATGAAAACAGTTACCATTATAATATTTCGTCTCTATTGAAATAAATGGTTATTTAAAAACCGACCGTTTTTTTTCACTGTCAATCCGCGAGGCAGTTTTATCGTCAGTTAGTTAAAATATACATAAACAACTCAAACCCATTTCAAATTTGATCTTGAAACAAAAAATTAAGATGTTTTTTTTTGCACATAATACACATTTGGGACATAAAACGTCTAAATGTGCGGTCACATTAACAAAATCTTTTTTCGTGGATTCTTATTATAATGACTGGATTTCAACCGCGAAAATTCGCCGACCAACAGTAAATGTGCTATTTAGTCAAAAATAATATAAACAATATATATAATTTAATCTAATAAGAAACAAACACATTGTTTAAGTGGACTAAACCTCTTTTTAGCAGCAATAATGTCCCAGTCCACAACTATATTCACTGTAGTTTTTAAAAACCCAGTCAATTTGAATAATAATAGCAAAATATTTGTATACAAAGACGTATTACTATTGTACTTTAACATACACGTCATTTTATTTTACACTATTTTGTTACTAACTGATGTTGAACAGCAATACACACACACCTTTTGTATTTTGCACCAACAAGTGTGTGAATTTAGTGACAAACAGAACACGCAACACTGTGAACAGATCTTGCTCAACTTTGTATTTTTAATTCAATAACCAAAACAACCACACAAACAAAACGAACATAAAAAGGCTTCGTCCACAGGCGTACAGTCGTGACATGATAAATGAAGGAGTGGAGCTGCGGTCGACAGTCAGAGATCCACGCCTCGACACGCGCTCATCTCATTCTGCAACAACCACTAATCATCACTTCCTCCAAGAGCAGAAGACAGTGAAAGTCATGCTGATTCTGAGTGAATTCACACAGTCCATGTAGACATGGCACATCGATGGACCAAACATGTTTGATGAATGTGTGTGAGGAGAAAACATCAGTGAAAACAGAGAAACCACACTGAATGAATGCAACCTGGTTTCCGCCACGGAATAAAACTATTTCACTGCGACTTTTTTTCCTCACAATATAAACGTACAATTGTGACTTTATATCCCGCAAATTGACTTTTTCTTGCAATGCAAGTTTTAACGACATAAAATTGTGAGATGAAGGTCGCAATTCAATGTATTCGCTATTCAGTGGCGGGAACAAGCTTCCATAGAAACGACTTAATTTTGCTAATGTGAACTGCGGTGAATGTTCAAGGTGTGTTTTATGCTCCAATATTATGAATGTACAAAATGTGCATGAAATCCGAGACTTTCACTCTCTTTACGACTGGCATCTGTTAAGACTAAATAGAAACATGCCAACTCAGTCTCTCCGCAAACATTAAAGCGCCGGCGGTTTCTAAGCAGCATTTAAAGAAGCGATCCCCTACGAGACGAGCACTCCAGCGCCACCTTTAGACCCGCCTCCGCCCTCGCTCTCTTTGGCTTGACTGGCGTCCGCTTTGCCCTGTTTGTCGTCCTCTCCGACTAACCGGATGTTGTAGCGCTCGCGGTATTCCGTCAGCTCCCGCCCCTTCGACTGCATCTGTGTGTTCAGCGTCTCCACGATCTTCGAGATCTGAGCGGAAAGAGAGGAACTGTGATGATTCATGGTCTACGGCAAGCAAGCGTTTGTGAGTCCAG
>NC_137098.1:66076352-66093852 GCF_949357685.1 Gobio gobio | reverse complement strand
TGATCTCCATCTCAAACTCTGCAGCCTTGGAGGCCATACTGCGCTGCTCCTGGCGCATCCTCTGGAAGGTCGCCACCACCTGATTCACACACACACACACACACACACACACATATCAATAATGCATGCATATTAGTCATAACTAGGACATTGGCTCCTAAATGGCAGTATTGCTGCTGTCACTCCAGTAGTTTCTTCCGTCCCATGACAGGAATAGATGCCCCTTCCTTATAGAGGCAGGAGGGTGTGTAGTTTCTCATGGGTGGAGACATTGAGCCTAGCGTGAACTACCCATATGTATGTGTTGAGGTTCACAACACATCTGGTCTGAGATTTGAGTTGTTGCACAAGCGCGTGTCAGATTTAAACAACAAAACCGCGACCAAACCCGAACACCTCCATTATAATGAGGGGCGTCGGGCGAGTTGAGCTTTGTTGTTAACAGGACTGTCCTGGGTTCGTCCCGCCGCGTTACTCGCGCGCAGCGTAGATGAAGTGCTCATGTGTTACTGTATTAAACCGGGTGCGCCGTTACCTGCTCGGCAGACGGAGCGGGCTGCTTTCCGCCGCTTTTACCGCTCGTGCTGTTGCTACTGTTCGCCGCCATGATGAACTGCACACAGCCGCACGAGTCAGGACCCCAACGGTCACATGAGCGGCGGACCGCGAATATTCCTGTCTGAAATTACTGCGAATATAAAACACCTACCATATATTTTAACACGTTTCTTATAAAGAGTATAATGTTGTTATCTCACAAGAAGCGCTTCTTTTGGACCTTCATTCTTACGGAAGACGTTTATATGATAACAAATATAATATTTTAATTTTGTATACTTCTATTATTTATATCTCGGAAATCTCTTGTGAAATAAATTGATAGAGAGATAAATAAATAAATAAATAAATAAATACATATATCATCTTCCATCGAGTGAAATTTATTTCCTGATAGCTGATTGGTCCCTCCTGCTTCGCGCTGAGAAATGTAACGAATAGCAGCTGCAGCGCTTCAGACATTATCTAATTATTTACACTTTAATAATGATACTGATAAATAGATAATGATTGTGATAGCGATAATTACACGTTAAGTAATTAAAATATGAGAATTATTATTTAGACCCATCGTAGCCGTCGAATCAGAAGCAACCTCATGACAGTTAAGCCCCGCCCACACCAGACTTCCGTTTCATGCAAGCTGTCCTTCGAATCGTGTTTACTTTTTGGATTGCGCACACATTTTAGCCAAACATAACCCGTAATATATTGCAAATGACACTAGGGTTGTACTTTAATTCACACCCGTATTCTGTGACCAGAGCCAGCTAGGTTAATATGTCAGCTGTAGCGTTAGTGATTGGCTTGGCAGCGGGTGAAACGGGCTCAAAGTGCGAGCTGTGACTGCAGAAGTCCGTCAGTTGCGCGCGCGGCCGATGCGTCTGTTTACAGCCTCTCTGTTGGCTTTGAGCTCGAGGGCGGCGCGAGGACGGGTCAGGTAAGCGTGATGTTACGGAGATATATATATGTTTTTACTTTTTTTGTAGTAATCACATTGTAAATAGTCTGACTGGCGACTTTGCAGTGTAGTTCTTGTTAGTGTCCAAATGATGGCGCAATTGAGATGCGTTTTAATGTAAGATTTTTGGATTAAAATGTCCAAAAACCACTAGAACAATGTATATTTTGTTGGCTTGTGTATTTATATTATCCCATATGTTCACAAGAATGTTTAAATCAAGAGAAATAAGCGCTTTTAACCAGGACACGGACCGTGTCTGTGCGTCAATTACATCATACCCGTTACCCTCGATTTCCGGTTTTATTTTGTAGAAACCATGGAAACACCAAAGACGCTTTAATAAATGATGTGTTTTCTTAGACAGGTGAGCAACTGTACATTCATGGACAGAAAACTAATCATTGTTATACAGCTCAACACAGTTAGTCTTATTGTTTAAATCTCGTGTTTTATCATGTCTAATATGATCTAGCTCACTGCAGTGTGAACAAGTGTCTCATAGTAGCCAGCGAGCGAACACACAGAGTAGCATTATAGCATCATTTTAACACTCAAATGTGTGTAATATGATGAAACAGCGCTGCGTTCCCCTACATACACATGAGCGGAAGCAGAATAAAAGCTCCGAAATCATCAAAACTATACCTTTGTTTTGAATACGTGACCTCTAGTGGGGACAAATGACATATTGTGCCTTTAACGGTCATCAGCGTCGTAAATCCTGCAGTGTTTTACATTTGTAATATATGTAAATTTATAACACTTCGTATTATATTACCTATGCATCAATTTACAAAACAAAACAGTCCCCATGAAATAAAAATGGAGGGTTTTTTTGTCTTTTAGTTACTATGAATATGTTAGCCTTACTATAAGCTAGTGTTGCTCCAAAACAATGACAATTCACATTTAGAAGATATAAGCGTTCAAAACTTACAGTCTCTCACTTCCGCCAATAAGAATGATTTTGATGACATCACTCTGCACTTCAGCTTCTCATCAGATTTTCTGTCCAATCAAACACTCTCTAGAATCTGAAGCCCCGCCCCCTACATTATTCACTGTTTTCTCCATGGTGAATGGCACATAGTGCACTATACAGGGGAGTGATTTAAACTAAACACTATTGGCTGTTTCAAAAAAGGGGCGGAGCTTTTCGATATGACTGAAACAGACCGAAGACATTTAGTGTAACTTTTATTATTATTATTGTTTTGCCAGGATGTCGTCATCACTTCCTGTGGCTGCAGTTTGTCAGATGACCGCCACCCCTGACAAAGAGGCCAACTTCAGCGCATGCACACGATTGGTCGAGCAGGCCAAAGAGGGCGGGGCGAGTATGGTCTTCCTGCCGGAGGGCTTCGATTACATTGGCTCGAGCCGCGAGGAGACGCTGGCGCTGTCGGAGAGTCTGGACGGGGACATCATAACCCGCTACACACACCTGGCCAGGTGAGTCCCCGGCCAATCAGTGGCTGACACACATGACTCCTGAAGGCCCCGCTGATGAGATGCTTGTCTGCGCTTCAGGAAGCTGGACGTGTGGCTGTCTCTGGGGGGGTTTCATGAGAGAGGGCATGACTGGGACACCGACCGCCGCATTTACAACAGCCACGTCATCATTAACGGACGAGGTACTGAGTCTCACACGCGGCTCTATGGGAACATGTCCGAGTTATGTTGCTCCCCAAAACCAAAATGCTGAATTAAGCCTATTTTACGGTCATCACTATCTTTGTTCTGCGCCTTTTGAGCTTTTTTTGTAATCCTCTGATTATTAATTAGGTGATTTGTTACTGTAATGCATACTTTTTAAATATGATTAATTATTAAACAGTAAGAAAATATAATATAATATAATATATATCTCACACGCGGCTCTATGGGGGAATCCCATGAACACATGTCCGAGTTATGTTTCTCCCCAAAACCAAAATGATGAATTAAGGCAAGATTAAAATATTTTATAGAAAATTAGACTAATTTAGGGTTTTAAGTGTAATTACTTGACAGGAAAATATCAGTTGTTTTACTATTGACTTAATCAATTTTTTTTCACATTTGAATTAATTCTCATATGATTCATTACTGTGATGCGAACACTTTGTAAATATTTTATTTATAAAAATACTTTAATACAGTGATTTAAAAAAAAATTGTTTGTATTTGAATTATTTTTTTTAATTATGTTTAAATACAGAAAATACTACCATTATATTTTAATGCATTTTCTGCATTACAGCAATGATTATTTATTTGTTTATTTATTTAACTAGTTTTATTCCCATATCATCAGCTGGGTTTTTTATGGCAAGATCAAATTATTTTCAAACAAAATTGACTAAATGAGGTTTTTAAGTATAATTATTTGACGTGAAAATATTTTCACAATGCAAAAAACAAACAAAAAAAATAAAATAATAAGTATTGATTTAATATTGATCCTAATATTGATTTCATATTTATTTTAATTAATTCTCATGTGATTATTCAAGTGATTCATTACTGATGCATAGATTTTTTGTATATATATATATTTTATTTTAAATAATATTATACAATTTTATAATTAATATAAGATTATAAAAATTTTTTTATTTTAATTATTTTTGATATGATATTTAAATACAGAAAATGCTACCATTAGGCCTATATATTTATTTGATACATTTAATGCATTTTCTGCATTACGGATTATTTATTTATTTAACTATTTTTATTTCCATATAATCAAATAATTTTTTTAAATTAGGTTTTTAAGTGTAATTAATTAATTCATTGACATGAAAATATTTTCACAATGCAAAAAAACTAGTTAATAAGTATTGATTTAATATTTATTTAATATTTATTCTCATGTGATTATTAAAGTGATTCATTACTGTGATAAAATTATACAGTGATTTAAAAAAAAAATTCGGTTAATATTTTTTTTAATAAAATTATGTTTAAATACAGAACATGCTACCATTATATTTTAATGATATTTTAAATATATTTTATACATTTATTTATTTAATTATTTTTAATTATAATTATCGGTGACCATTTTTATGGCAAGATCGAATTATTTTAAAACAAAATATGGATGTTTAATTGTCTTGAAAATACTGTCACAATGCCAGACCTGTGTGTGTGTGTGTGTGTGTGTGTGTGTGCTCAGGTGAGATGGTGTCGGTCTACAGGAAGGCTCATCTGTTTGATGTGGAGTTGAGCAGTAAAGGCGTGTCTCTTAAAGAGAGCGCGTTCACTGTGCCGGGACCTCGCCTGCTCCCGCCGGTCCAGACGCCCATCGGAAAGGTGCGCCACACTAGCAGCTCCGCTCACAGTCCAGATTCTGGTGCTCATTGTGATATTGCGATGGTGTTTGTCAGGTTGGTCTGGGCGTCTGTTACGACCTGCGCTTTCCTGAGCTGTCGTCAGCGCTGCAGAGACACGGAGCAGAGATCCTGACCTTCCCATCAGCCTTCACTGTGGCCACAGGGGCCGCACACTGGGAGGTAAACCACCATCACCTCACGCTTTCTCACGCCCACTGTTTCATCAGGGCTGGGTGGAAAATACATTTAGATTCAAAAGGATTCGTTCACTTTTAAATAAACTTTTGCTGATAGTTTACACACCCCCATGTCATCCAAGATGTCCATGTCTTTCTTTCTGCAGTCGAAAATAAATTTTGTGTTTTGATTAAAATATTCCAGGATGTTTCTCCATATAATGGACTTCAATGGGCTCCAAACGGTTCAAGGTTCAAATGACAGTTTCAGTGCAGCTTCAAAGGCTTTAAACGATACCAGACGATGAATAAGGGTCTAATCTAGCGAAACCATCAGCTTCTGCGAGAAACCGAGCAGTATTTATGCTGTTATTTTACCTCTTAACAGACGAGTGTGATCGTCTCTGAGCTCCGCCATAACTTCCGCTAAGTGAGGTCAAAATACGAGCATGGTCATAGATGTATACGTAGATGCCTCATTAGCGCCTGCACGGATCAGTAGAATGAGGCATCTATGATCAATATACATCTATGACCACGCTCGTATTTGACCTCACTTAGCGGAAGTTATGGCGGAGCTCAGAGACGATCACACTCGTATCCCTCATCAAACAGAAAAATCCTGGAATGTTTTCATCAAAAACCTTAATTTATTTTCTACTTTAGAAAGAAAGACATGGACATCTTGGATGACATGGGGGTGAGTAAACTATCAGCAAAAGTTTATTTAAAAGTGAACTAATCCTTTAACTAAACATTATATAGTGCCTGCCAAAACAGTAACCGTTAAAAAAAAACAAAGCACAAAGCTGGGGGTAAAACAAGTATGTGAAGCATGAATCTCTGGTATTTTTATGCTTTAGTTAGTTAGTTAGTCAGTTTATTTATCCCCGTAGGGAAAGTGCATATGCAGCATACTCACACAGACATTTAGAATTTCATAATTGTCATATAAAATCATAATAATCTACTTTAGAGTTTAAGATAAGATAGCCAGACCAGCTGACCATCAATCATCATTAGAGGATGAATTAAAAAATATTTAGTACAGTCAAAAACTTACATACAGCACCTTTAATTATATTGCGCAGTGTATGATCTGCCTACCTGATGCATATCCGATTGAGATGAGAATTGAATCGAATGGCAAGCCTGTGAATGAAGGTGTAAAGCTGTGGTTTGCCTGTGGCTGGGGTCTGACCTGAGGCGGTGTTCTCACAGGTGCTCCTGCGGGCCAGAGCCATCGAGACGCAGTGTTTCGTGCTGGCGGCGGCGCAGGTCGGGGCTCATCACGCCACGCGGGCGTCGTACGGACACGCTCTGGCCGTGGACCCGTGGGGCGGGGTCATCGGGGACTGTGGGGGTGCGGATGTGGGCGTAGCGCTGGTTCAGATCGACCTGCAGGCGCTACGGGACGTCAGGAGGGACATGCCAGTGCAGCAGCACCGCA
This sequence comes from Gobio gobio, assembly GCF_949357685.1. Lineage (NCBI taxonomy): Eukaryota > Metazoa > Chordata > Actinopteri > Cypriniformes > Gobionidae > Gobio > Gobio gobio. The sequence continues at coordinate 66,087,384 of NC_137098.1, read as the reverse complement.
GACAGAAGCACTTCTACTGCAGCCTGGACTGAGACACCCATCAGACACACTGATATCAGTTCATTCATGACTTCTTCATACATTTGACCCAAGTTGGATTAGAGACGACTGGTCTGGTGTTCATTAGTCCTGTGAAGGCCACAGCTCGAGTCGCTCCAGTGAATCTCCAGTAAATGTCCAGCATTTCTGCAGTCATTAAACACATCCTGTGGGCTAGAACGAGTGAGAGATATGAAGCGTTTAATGAAGTCGCCTTTGCTTTGTGTCGTTGGCGAATGACAGCCGTGCTTCTGCACATGTAGTTTTATAAGATCATATTAACTGAGCGAATATGAGAAATTAAAGACCTGATGTCGAAACTTCAACTGCTCTTTGCTTTATACTGCTCAATATTATTAGTATACTATAATATACACTTTATATATATATAACACACATACATGCACACATAGTGTATTCTTAATATACTTATATTTTACCTTTAACACATGATTTAATGCATTTTTATTATTTAATTATATTTTATATAATATTATAAATTATTTGGATATTATTTTATGTTAAAATATTTTTTGTAATGTTACAAAACAGTATTATCAAATTAATTACATTTTGCAGTATACATTATTATTTTACTTGATCAGTTTTTTTTATTACTCGCGCATTTGTTTTTCACTGCCATTAATTTTATTTGATTTATTTGCTTAAATTTTGCATTATTGTAATTTACCTAATATACTTTACATACTTCATTTTTTTTATATTGATTTGTATGTTTATGTGGCAGGTTGCATGCAAAATCATTATATAATATATGTTAATCAGTTGTATTTTGTGTTCGAAACTTCAACTGGTCTTTGCTTTATAATGCTCAATATTATTATTATGTTCAATATTATATTATGGTGTTTCTAATAATCCTTTAGGTGAGAGTGTGCATGTATATATATATACATGCATACATAGTATATTATTCCTAATATACTTACATTTTACCTTTAACAAATAATTAAATGCATTATTATTATTTAATTATATTTTATATAATATTCTATAAAGTTGTATATTATATAAAATTATTATTTTATATTCACAATATAGTATCAAATTAATTCAACTTTGCATTGTACTTTATTATTTTACTTGATCATTATTTTATTGCTCGCTCATTTGCTTTTCACTGCCATTAATTTGATTTTATTCGAATTTATTTATTTGCTTAAATTTAGCATTATTGTAATTTACCTAATATACTTTTCATAATTAATTTTTATATAGATTTTTATGTTAATCTGGAAGGTTGAATGCATGCAAAATCATTATATAAAATATATTAATAATTGTTATTGTATATATTATATATTTTTACTACTTTTTACCTTTGTTACAATTAATTTTTATTGTTTTCATTCATTTTATTATGTAATTGTAATTTTTTATTAAAATATTGATTTCTGCATTGTAATACCACAATGTAGTATTATTATCAAAAGTAATATTATACTGCCTTATACTTTATTATTTCACTTAATCATTAACCATTTGCCTTTCATCGCCATTTCGTTAGTTTAATACTTAGTATATATTTTATGTTTTACTTTAATATTTAATCTAGCATTCTTTTAATGCATTTTAAATGAGATTATGATGTGTTTGTCTATATGATGAACTAGTCGGTTGCGTGTAGATCATAGAGTGTGTGTGAAGCTTCTGTTATGATGGAGGAGGCGGAGGGGACACCGGAAGTGAACGTCATTGACACAGGAATGGGCCAAAATGAGCAGCACCAGAGCAGGATGACAGCCAGTTCTTGAGAGGAAAATGTCGTTGTGTGTTTCATCTGCGCTGGAGGGATGATTCGTGTCTTCAGAGGTCGTTTCGAGGCATCGCGGAGGTAAGAGCGTCACATCTGTGCGAGTCCAGCGCGCGGCTCCACGGGATCACATTTCCCTTCAAACGCTCCATTCAGGAGCAGCTGTCACTTATTTCCATCTGTTTCACCATGCAAACGGGTTCATGTGTGCTGTGTTGCAAATATACCCATGCATGTCTGTTTGAGTGACTGTGAACTGGACGCACAGCGTTATTTCCCCCCAGTCCTTGAATAGAAGTGTGAGGTGCGCGCGAGACTCTGTCAGCCCGTTACTTTATTATTATATGCTGTGGTGTGTATTTGAGCTTTTGTAGATCGGTGCATCTGTGTAAACGCTGTTTATTGACACACACATCGCTGTGCTCATAAGATTGAGCCGCACACACACATTCGGGACGAATGAAACGTGTTTGTTTCTGATCAAACTGTGTGTGTGTGTGTGTGTGTGTGTGTGTGTGTGTGTGTGTGTGTTCTCGTGACACTGTTTGCGACTCTGATCATTAACATGCTTGTCACTGATGTCGAGGCCCGAGTCACGGACAGGCAGTCAACAGATGATCGTGTGCACAGAAACACTTTGTTTTGGTTACACTGCCGACATCACATGCATTCATGATCATGAGGTGGTGGAAAAGTTCACCAGAAAAATCAAGAAATTCTGCATCATGTTGTTCCAAAACTCTGACTTTCTGTGAAAGCTGCCTCAGAATAAAACATGACAAAGGGTTTCCATCTTTTTATCTCAATTCAGACTTTTTTCCCCTCAGAATTGCATTATATAAAGTCGGAATTGTGTGATATAAAGTACATTTTTAGATCACATCTTTTTTTTTATCTCTCGCAATGTCGAGTTATAAAGTCAGAACTGAACTGCAAGTTTATCCCTTATAAATTTGGACTTTGTAACTTACAATTCTGACAATATATAACACACAAGTCCGACTTTATATTGCTCGGTTGCCGGAGTTGCTCGTTGTGAAGCCGGATTTGCTCGATGTGAAGCCGGAGTTGCGCGGCGTGAAGCCGGAGTTGCGCGGAGTGAAGCCGGAGTTGCGCGGAGTGAAGCCCGAGTTGTTCGATGTGAAGCCGGAGTTGCGCGGTGTGAAGCCGGAGTTGCGCGGTGTGAAGCCGGAGTTGCGCGGAGTGAAGCCGGAGTTGCGCGGCGTGAAGCCGGAGTTGCGCGGCGTGAAGCCGGAGTTGCGCGGAGTGAAGCCGGAGTTGCGCGGAGTGAAGCCGGAGTTGCGCGGCGTGAAGCCGGAGTTGCGCGGTGTGAAGCCGGAGTTGCGCGGAGTGAAGCCGGAGTTGCGCGGAGTGAAGCCCGAGTTGTTCGATGTGAAGCCGGAGTTGCGCGGTGTGAAGCCGGAGTTGCGCGGTGTGAAGCCGGAGTTGCGCGGAGTGAAGCCGGAGTTGCGCGGCGTGAAGCCGGAGTTGCGCGGCGTGAAGCCGGAGTTGCGCGGCGTGAAGCCGGAGTTGCTCGACGTGAAGCCGGAGTTGCTCGACGTGAAGCCGGAGTTGCTCGACGTGAAGCCGGAGTTGCGCGGAGTGAAGCCGGAGTTGCTCGATGTGAAGCCGGAGTTGCGCGGAGTGAAGCCGGAGTTGCGCGGTGTGAAGCAGTAGGACTAAAATCTTTGCGTGGCAGGGGGAGCTGCCACAAAAACCTGCCAGTGCTGAAGGCAGCCGTCACAAAACCCGTCACTGTTCAAGGCAGCTCCTCTAAAACCTGCCAGTGCTGGAGGCAGCTGCCAATCCGGTAGATGCGTGTGAACGAGGACAACGCTGTTCTTTTTTTCACAATATGTAATTCCGCCGTTTTTACACAAACTACAGTACGCGAGAGACACTACGGTACGCACAATGGGTCAATATTCACCACTTACCAAACGCTTTTCGCCTGCCTCAAGATCTCTCACTGTTTTAAAGCTGCCAGACACACAGACTGAAGCACGAAAGCAACAGACAGTGCTATCATGTTCTTATTTTACTTATTTGCGACCTTACCATGCATTTTAATCCACTCATTTGTCTGTAATGGAGCGCGCGTCCCGTCACCTAAGCGTCCGCCAGTTTAACGTCACGCCTGCCTCGAGATCAACAGGCAGTGCAGTCATGACCTTATTTACCACTTTAATTCATATTTTATTCCTTTATTTGTGTTTGTGTGGAACGCGCGTCCTAAGCGTCGCGGCAGCCACAACGTAGCGTCTTCCTGCCTCAAGATCTCTCGGTGTTTTACAGCTGCTTAGACCCAGATTGATGCAGGAGATCAACAGGCAGTGCAGTCATGACCTTATTTACCACTTTGATTCATATTTTATTCCTTTATTTGTGTTTGTATGGAACGCTCGTCCTAAGCGTCGCGGCAGCCTCAAGATCTCTCGGTGTTTTACAGATTGTACTGCCTGTTGATCTCCTGCATCAATCTGGGTCTAAGCAGCTGTAAAACACCGAGAGATCTTGAGGCAGGAAGACGCTAAGTTGTGGCAGGCGCGACGCTTAGGACGCGCGTTCCATACAAACACAAATAACGGAATAAAATAAGAATAAAAGTGGTAAATAAGGTCATGACTGTACTGCCTGTTGATCTCCTGCATCAATCTGGGTCTAAGCAGCTGTAAAACACCGAGAGATCTTGAGGCAGGAAGACGCTAAGTTGTGGCAGGCGCGACGCTTAGGACGCGCGTTCCATACAAACACAAATAAAGGAATAAAATAAGAATAAAAGTGGTAAATAAGGTCATGACTGTACTGCCTGTTGATCTCCTGCATCAATCTGGGTCTAAGCAGCTGTAAAACACCGAGAGATCTTGAGGCAGGAAGACGCTAAGTTGTGGCTGCCGCGACGCTTAGGACACGCGTTCCATACAAACACAAATAAAGGAATAAAATATGAATTAAAGTGGTAAATAAGGTCATGACTGCACTGTCTGTTGATCTCCTGCATCAATCTGGGTCTAAGCAGCTGTAAAACACCGAGAGATCTTGAGGCAGGAAGACGCTAAGTTGTGGCAGACGCGACGCTTAGGACGCGCGTTCCATACAAACACAAATAAAGGAATAAAATATGAATTAAAGTGGTAAATAAGGTCATGACTGCACTGTCTGTTGATCTCGAGGCAGGCGTGACGTTAAACTGGCGGACGCTTAGGTGACGGGACGCGCGCTCCATTACAGACAAATGAGTGGATTAAAATACATGGTAAGGTCGCAAATAAGTAAAATAAGAACATGATAGCACTGTCTGTTGCTTTCGTGCTTCAGTCTGTGTGTCTGGCAGCTTTAAAACAGTGAGAGATCTTGAGGCAGGCGAAAAGCGTTTGGTAAGTGGTGAATATTGACCCATTGTGCGTACCGTAGTGTCTCTCGCGTACTGTAGTTTGTGTAAAAACGGCGGAATTACATATTGTGAAAAAAAGAACAGCGTTGTCCTCGTTCACACGCATCTACCGGATTGGCAGCTGCCTCCAGCACTGGCAGGTTTTAGAGGAGCTGCCTTGAACAGTGACGGGTTTTGTGACGGCTGCCTTCAGCACTGGCAGGTTTTTGTGGCAGCTCCCCCTGCCACGCAAAGATTTTACCCCCTCTCGTGTGAAGCCGGAGTTGCATGAATATTAAATTGTCAGGATGCTGTTCAGTCATGTTCTCATAACATTGTAAGGTCAGATCTATTACAGTTATTCATTACTTTTTTACAGTATGGAAACCGACCGTAACTCACTCCCGCTAAACTTTTACTCTGTTACCCCTTTTCCACCAAAGCAGAGCCAGAGCTAGATCGGAGCCAGAGCCTAGTTTCTAATCGGTTCTTTGTGTTTCCACACCCAAAGCCCTAGCTCCGAGCCAGGAAAAGTGGTTCTTAAGTAGCACCAAAACATTGCTGGGCTAGAACAGGGCTAGAAGTAAGAACCGATTACGTCAGGCGCTGGGGGCGGGGTCAACAAGATGAACACAAACTTGAGATCCGCCATTGTGAAATAGCAGCTAATGGAGCTAACAGCTACTGTTCGTTTGTAATCTCCGTCTATACAAATTACGGCGAACTGCATGAATGCGTTGGATTCGCTGTGTTTGCGTTGTGTTTTGATGCCGATGTAGGATCGTAAAGCCATGTGAATCAATAGTAACGCAACGTTTGCATTGTTGATGGAAGGCTTGTTCGCAGCGGTGCTGTGCAGAGACCGATCGCCGTATGATAACGAGTCCAGCGAGAGCACATGACTCCTTATGCTTTTGATTCACTCATGCGTTTTTATATCATATGTGGATCGGTCTGGCAAGCGCTGATGCGTCTCGAACAAGCCTGGTGTGTGTGTGTGTGTGTGTGTGTTTCCCGGCAGGGTTGCTAGGTTTTCACAACAAACCCGCCCAATTGCTACTCAAAACAAGCTCAAAACAAGCCCAATCGCGTTCCAGGGGGGATTCCCCAGTAAAAATCACATTTGGGGGTAAAATATGTGTTTTTTGGCATGGTTGCCTACTAAAATTCGCAATATGGGGCTAAATATCACATAATTGGGGTCGCTTCATCCCGTGGACATGAAAAAACAGCCCGCGGCAAAACCACGGACTTGGCAACATTGCCGCTGCCTCGCTAGCTTTGCTGAGAGAGATGAGACGTATACAGTGACGTAAGACCTGGCTCTGTTGTGGCTCTCAGCCCGTGGAAAAGCAAACGGTTCTTAGAAAGCTCCACAGTCGAACCAACTATGAACTGGGACTAGCTCTGGCTCTGAATTAGCTCTAGCACTGCCTTGGTGGAAAAGGGGTATGTGATTTCTTGCACCGGGAACCATACCTAGTCGACAACATACCCAGTGCATTATGGTCTTTAAATGGTGCCACAATAACATTTTTAATGTATGTATCATGCCATGCTTTTCCAGTGTGGTAAATAAGGTTTCTGATGTCAGCAGTAATTTTGAGCGTGTTCCTCTTTCGGGTCTTCCTGCGCTGAGAGGAACTTCTGAGAAGGGCCGAGTTAACTCATCAGTTTCTCTCTTAAAAATAAAGTTTTGTTTCGCTGCGATGCCATAGAAGAAACCCCCCCCCCCCCCCCCCCCCCACACACACACGCACACGCACACGCACACACACACACGCACACACACACCCGCACGCACGCATGCAAAGCCGACAGGAACCACAGCATATGCCATACAGTTTAAGTTCACCCACACTTTATATAAAAAACGTTTACAGTGTAAATACTGTTGTTGCAGATACTGTGCATAAATAAAAAATGTTTACAGTGCAAATACTGCTGTTGCATATAATGTGCATAAAATTTGAACATTTTCAACAATTAAACATTTGCAAAAACACACCATTGTACCATTAAAAAAATTTTTGTCAACCTTTAAGAAACCATTTTTAAAACATCTATAAACATTACATAGTTAGACGGACCAGATATTCATAACACTTAGTTAAGGGTTACTAGTTGGTTTGTACACTGTCTATAAACATTATCTGGATGGTTATTATAAAGTTGCAACAGATGACTATAATACCTTGTTAAATAGTTAATAAACAGTACCAGTAAAACATGTGGGTTGTCCTGATACTGTACTTCAAAATCTAACAGTGTAAAAATGCCACACAGAATAAAGTAACTGTTCAAGATCCATTAGTAACTTAGTAAGTAAATAATGTCATATTTGCATAAACTGTCACTACCGTATATATCCCGACACTAGCACATTAAGATAAGCTATGAAAAAATAATGTTCCTCTGCCTCTTTCTGGTTAAATAATGTTTATAATAATAGTTAATATAGACGGCTATAACTATTCCAGGTTATTTATGCATAGCATAAATAATAGTTAGTATAGCATGCTATGCCACTTTCATCAAAACCTATTACAAAGTCAAGTCAACTTTATTTATGTAGCGTTTTTAACAATGCAGATTATCATCAGTTCATACAAAGCTACAGCAATGTCATTAAATACGATAAACAGTGATTCTGGAACAGATCTGCGTCTTCCTTATCCCGTTAAAAAACATATTACAGTATGTAAACATTTTCCGTCTGTTCGAAAAAAAAGTTGCACTAACTGTTCGTTACAAGCAGCATTTGTCAGGCAGGTAAGTTAGCTAACATAAACATATTTTTGCTAGCCTACCTGCTGCAAAAAAGACAAGTAGAGCTATTTTATCCAGTGTCATTTATCACTTACCACTATCTTGTTTTTTCTTATCCTCCTCCTCCTTTCTCTCTTTTCTTTTCTGGCTTCCTGAAGCATAATTCCGCTTCATGATGACTGCCGAGGAGGTTTTGTATTTTGCCGCAGCAGAGATCGCGTGGTTGGCTGGCTGCTGTCAGCTACTGAGAGGGGCCCCTTAAAGGGTTAGTTCACCCAAAAATGAAAATTCTGTTATTAATGACTTACCCTCATGTCGTTCGACACCCGTCAGACCTCCGTTCATCTTCAGAACACAAATGAAGATATTTTAGTGTAAATCTGATGCCTCTGAAAGGCCTCCATTGGCTCAATGGCACGGTTCACTCTCAAGACCCTTAAAAGGCACTAAAGACGTCGTTACAAAGTCCATCTCACTACAGTGGTTCTACAATAACTTTATGAATCGGCGACAATAGTTTTTGTGCGAAAAAAAACCCTAAATAACGACTTACATAGTGATGACGATTTAAAAACACGGCCTCATGAAGCTTCGAAGCGTTATGAATCAGTGAGTCGAATCAGCCGTTTGAATCACCAAATTTCAGCAGTTTGACACGCGATCCGAATCATGATTTGACTCACTGATTCAAATATATTTTTTTCAGGGCGATCATCGTTCTCATGATTGATGATCGCTGTCACGTTCGAGTACTCGATTACTCGACCACTGTTTCCCATCCCTACGTTAGCATGTTTTACCACACTGTTAGCATTTTGTCTCATGAATTAGCATGTCGATGGCATGTTTTAGCACACTGTTAGCAGGTTTTATCATGTTTTAACATGAGTTAGCATGTCGATAGCATGTTTTTTCATGTTGACATGATTTAGCATGTTTGCTACATTTCCTAAGCTAGTAGCTAGGCTTTGCTAGCGATTGATGCGTAGTGGATGAAGTGTAGTAAAGTTTTGACCCCCTTAATGAAAGCGTATGGGACTTTCCATAGTTTTGATCATCCGTTTAACAAAAATCATTGGCTTTGTCAAGCCAACATAATAAAGAGCCTCTATTTTTAAGAGTGTATGCGAGTCGTTTGTATGCGTTAAATCATTTCTAAGTGTTGACTGTGATCTCAGCAGATAATACACTAAACTCAACACAAGTGCTTATATTGCATTTCTGATCTTTGTAGATGATAAAATGTGTACGTTTACACACACACACACACACACACACACACACACATTTAGATGTATCTGTGTCATCTTTACTGGCCGTTGAGTAAGTGCTGGTGATCCCATAATTTCACACAGATCTGAAAACGCTGATTCATCTCTAGGCAACAGTCACCTAGGCGATGCTTCCATGACAACAGAGAGAGAGAGAGATGGTGAAAGTTGTGTAAGAGTGATTTAGAGCAGTTGCATTATATTCAGGATGAAATCATTGAATCCTCAGGGTGTGTGTGTGTGTGTGTGTGTGTGTGTGTGTGTGTGTGTGTGTGTGTGTGTGTGTGTGTGTGTGTGTGTGTGTGTGTGTGTGTGTGTGTGTGTGTGTGTGTGTGTGAGAACAGATAAACACAGGTAACATGTGTAAGTACACACGGCTTGATAACTGCTTGTTCGGCATCCCATGCTGTTCATCTCAGATTTACACACCTCTTCTCTAGCTGACATCACTTTGTGGTTGCTATGGCGACCTAATCGACACGCTGGCAGTGGGATGGAGATTTGTGCTGATGTCACCAGCGCAGAGTGTCAGTCACTCGTGTGTGCCAGGATCTAAATCAGGACCCATCATCAGGGCTGGCCAACACACTGCCTATCTGAAATTAAATCAGCCGGGGGGAATTATTTCCTAAAAAATTATATGAAAAAAAAATAAAAATAAAAAAAAAATAAAAAAAAAATAAAAATAAAAAAAAAATATATATATATATATATATATATATATATATATATATATATATATATATATATATATATATATATATATATATATATATATATATATATATATTTATATATATATGAGTGTATATATAGTACTTAAAGATGTATCTGTGCGTTTATTTATATAACAACATTATTTTATTTATTACTATTATAATGTTTGTGTTAATGTTTTTTGTTGTTTTTTATTATTATTGCTATTATTCAAACATGTAAAAAAAATACAAATTAGGTTACAATGCAATAAATTATTAAAATAAATAAATAATACATCAACAGTAAAAAAATAAAAGAATTAACTTAATATAAGAAATATTTCCAAATAATATTCAGACATATTTAATTGCGAAATTAAATAGAATTTGTTTAGGTAATGTTTATTATTATTATTATTATTATTATTATTATTATTATTATTATTATTATTATTATTATTATTATTGCTATTATTATTCAAACCTGTAAAAAATACAAATTAGGTTTTAATACAATAAATGTTTAAATAAATAAATGCATCAACAGTACAGTGCTATAATGAGTAGAAATTGTAATAATTAACTTAAAGGTCCCATGGCATGACATTTTCATTTTATGAGGTATTTCAACATTAATATGAGTTCCCCTAGCCTGAATATTGTCCCCAAGTGGATAGAAATGTTGATCGGTGTAAACCCGAGTTCTGCTGTCTTTCTCTGCCTTTGAGAAAATGACAGGCCAGACGAGCCAATCCTGAAGTCTCCTGGTTTGACGTCCAAGCAGGAACGGTTTCCTCCCTTTCCTCCGCCCAGAGAATCTGGCCCATGCAAACGCTCGAGAGATCATGGGTTGTGAATGAGTGAAAGCTGGCAGTTTCTCAGTGTTTGGATGTACAAATGAAAACAGAAGTCTTTCTTCAGTTCCTTCTGATCTGTGATCAGTGATTTCTTATGTGTAGCTAATTATTTATTATTCGTGCACACGCAGCGGCTTCTCTCTCTCCCGACAGAACGGTGTTTTCGTGTTTTCTATCTTGTGAGTCAGTGTTTTTGTACGTCCTCGTCGCGTCTATCTGTTCTTAAATGTGCATACAGTCGGGAGTTTCTG
>NC_137098.1:66058852-66071352 GCF_949357685.1 Gobio gobio | reverse complement strand
CTCGATGACTGTCTTATAAAATGTAAAAAAACGTAAATGTCAGGGAGAAAGAGAAGCATAGACATATGGATGATGAAAGAGCTCAGTTCAGTCTGTTTTTTTGTGCCTCTGAGATGCCAGAGTATTTACTGAATAGAGCTTTCTTTTGTGTTTTTTTCGCACTTAACCAGACCAATACACACAAAATGTCAATTTTCATTTTGGAAAGTATTCACGTAAACAAAGTTGATTATGTCATAAGTGAACGTAAACAGTTGGGGGAATATCGGATGTGTATCAGTGTATAGGATTTGTGCATTCTGCCTTAAAGTGACAGCAGCTTTCTAACTTTTATACAAGTATTTAAATTATTTCAAGATAGTCATATGCTAGCATGTCGGATAGAGCATCACTGACTGGCTTAAACCACCGTGATGGCTATAGCGTGCATTCATACAACAATGCAACGATAATAAAATAATGCATTGACATAAAAAAGGAAATTTACTTTTGATACTTAAGTACTTTTATAAACAAGTACTTCTGTACTTTTATTTAAGTAAAAATAGTTTTTTACAACTTTTACTTTTAACAGAGTAATATTTGACCAGTAGTACTTTTACTTTTACTTGAGTAATGGAGTTGTGTACTTTGTCCACCTCTGCTGATTAGAAACAACTAAGAAGAAACAGTTATTGCAATGAAAATACATTAAATGTGAAGTGTCACGCAGGGAATTCTGGGAATGTCAATTTACGGGTTTTCACTGTAAATTACACAATGACTTGATCCTTTTCACTTCCAAAAACTGTAAATTTGACGGTATTTTACTGTAAAATTTAGTACGGAAATAGTACGGAAACTTTCTGTTAGCCAATTAACTGTTTTTTACCGTAGCATTTTTACAGTAAAATACAGTTAAAATCACAATCATTTTTTACAGTGCATGTTTTCAATTTGTATAATTTTAAGGGTAATGGAAATGCGTGGCTAGTGATTTTTGTTCACATTGTCATTTTCTTGTTATTCATAAAAATGTAGCTATTAATTTGCTGATTTATTGGTTTTTAAAATTGTGCTTATGTATAATATAATATTTTTTTGTTGATTGCTCATGTCATGGCCAATGCTTTGGTAATACTGTACAAGTCATGCCGAGAGAGATAGAGATAGAGATAGAGATAGAGATAGAGATAGAGATAGAGAGAGATAGAGAGAGATAGAGAGAGATAGAGAGAGATAGAGAGAGATAGAGAGAGAGAGAGAGAGATAGAGAGAGATAGAGAGAGATAGAGAGAGATAGAGAGAGATAGAGAGAGATAGAGAGAGATAGAGAGAGATAGAGAGAGATAGAGAGAGATAGAGAGAGATAGAGAGAGATAGAGAGAGATAGATAGAGAGAGATAGAGATAGAGATAGAGATAGAGATAGAGATAGAGAGAGAGAGGTTTAACAAGACTTTATTGTTTACATAATAAAAACATTATTCACAACATCATCAAGTACTCATTAATCAAAAATAAATAAATTAAATAAATAAATTAAAAACTCAGAAACAACTGGCCCTCATCAATTGCACACAAAACATTTTTAAAACACCAAATGTCCTCAAAACACCCCTCATTTTTTATAAGATTATAATATACAAACTCTATATTTAACCTTCCAGCTACAAGATTCTTGAACATTAATTCAGCATCAGTACTAAGAAGATTCAGCCCTTCATTCTTCCTCGTCTTCCAAATGGCTAATTTTGCAGTTCCAATCAAGTAATTTAGCAAACACACTTTCCTTCGGATTAAGAACCTGTATATCACACCCCCAATAAACACTTCTTCTGAGAATTTCTCATCAAATGCTTGAAACCATCCATCAAGAAGACTAAAAAGACCTTTCAACCTACTACATCTTAAAAACAAATGTTCCAAATCTTCTACCATCCCACAAAACCTACACTGTTCGCCCACTGCTGGATTCAAGTGCGCTACATGTCTGTCCGTAGCTATCGCCCCGTGGATAAGCCTCCACTGTAGGTCAGCAGTGCGCTTCTCTATGGGAGGCTTATACAGGGCTCTCCACCTGTCCCTCACAAGGAAGTCTGGCTTCAACAAACCTGGCCACCTTGAGGCCTTTTGTCCTTTAAGAGCTTCCTGGTGTAAAACTTTGACTGTAGAGTAGTATATTGCTTTTTTCGATGCAGACTCAAAACATTCCAGCTGCGGGGTTTTAAAAGATAGAATTGACCCCACACCATCATCATGTTCAGTCTTTATGAGATGAGAGATTTTAATTCCTGGGAATTCCTGTTCATTTGTCATGTCCAACAAAGTTCCTCTCCCAATGTACTCCCTGTAACTACTAGGTAAGGCACTGACAATCTCCTCCATCAACTTTTCTGTCAAACGTGAAGATCTTAAGCCAGTGATTTCTTTAAGTTCCTCCAGTGATTTCCATCCATCTCTGTTCAAGAGGTGTCCCAGCTTGACAATTCCATTTCTCTGCAAGCATGCACTCACACTCACAGAAGACAGAAGTCTGGTTTGAGTCATTGGGTTAAAAAACAATGGTTCCTCCAGAACCCAGTTCCCAGGTTCATCAACCTGTCTGTCAACTTTAAAAACAGTTCTCCATGATTGTAACATTGTCCGATAAAAATGTGAAGGCTCAGACATACTTATCTTCTCCAGGTTCATTAGAAATAGATGTCTATCCAATCCAAGACCCCCAGTTTTTTGAAGACTTCCCCTGGCAGTCTGAGACCAAACCAAGTCCTTATGGTAGAGAAGTCTCTGTGCTGCTTGGAGTCTAAAAGCACAGATTCTGCTCCTCACGTCCACCAGACCTTGGCCCCCCTCATGAACTGGAAGGTAAAGTGCTGCTGCGCGAATCCAGTGTTGTCCACTCCAGAAGAAGTTCACAAAAGTCCTCTGTATCCTGCAGATCAGCTCCTCAGGTGGCTCCAGTACCATCAGTCTGTGCCACAGGATAGAGGCAGCCAGGTTGTTTACCACCAGAACTCTTCCTCTGTACGACATTTGTGGTAATAGACATTTCCATTTAGACAATCGAGCAGTCACCTTCTCCAGCATTCCCTCCCAATTCTTACCTTTAAATGCTGTATTTCCTAAAAAAACACCTAAAAATTTTAACCCTTCTCTTACCCACAGCAAACCACCCGGTAATTTTGGAGGTCCTAACACTCCCCACTGACCAAAAATCAGCCCTTCACTTTTTCCCCAGTTCATTTTTCCTGAGGATGCCCGCTCATATTTTCTAATACTCTCTGTTAAAATGTCAACATCATTCTGACTCGTAATAAAAACTGTGATATCATCCGCATATGCAGATAATGACACTCTACTACTGCTATTTAAACCAGGAAGTAAAATTCCATTCAGATCTCTCCTTATCCTACACAACAATGGCTCAATAGCGAGACTATACAATTGTCCAGAAAGAGGGCAGCCCTGCCTAATACCCCTTGATACCGGTATTGGGGCACTTAATCCTCCACCAGCTTTAACCATCACAAACACATTCGAATATAACAGCTTAATATAAGATATAAAATGATCTCCAAATCCAAATTGTTTTAAGACCTTAAGAAGATAACCATGGTCAACCCGATCGAATGCTTTCTCTTGGTCCAAACAAAGAATACCCAGGTTCAAATGATTAAATTGGTTAAAATCAATGACATCCCTCAATAAAAAGAGGTTATCCATGATTGACCTTTTAGGAATGCAATAAGTCTGGTCATTTTGAACCAATACATGTAAATAACACTTCAACCTATTTGCTAAACACTTTGACAATATTTTATAGTCCGAACACAAAAGAGAAACTGGTCTCCAATTCTTTAGAAGACCTAGATTTCCTTTTTTTGGAAGCAAAGACAGTACAGCTCTTCGGCAGCTTACAGGAAGTGCTCCACTTGTGATGCATTGAGAAAGTACTTCATACAGATCTTTTCCTAATATATTCCAAAAAGCTTGGTAAAATTCAACCGGCAGTCCATCAATTCCCGGAGAACGTCCACATGATAACTGTTTCATTGCTTCCGTAATCTCCTGAAAAGTTATTTGATTGTCCAGTGATTTTTTCCCCTCATCCTCCACCTGAGGTAAATCATTCAGCAAATCAGAAGCACTCTCAGCGTCACAGTTCCCAGCATCATACAGTTCTTTGTAAAAGTTAACTGCCAGCTTCTTTATTTCCACTGGGTCTGACGTTATAGTCCCATCAGGCCGTTGAAGATGATATATGTGTCTTTGTTGGGAGCTTTTCTTTTCAAGATTGAAAAAGAAAGATGTAGGAGCGTCCATGTCTTTAATTGAGCAGATTCTTGCCCTTACAATTGCTCCTTTCACTTGCTCCTGTAATAACGACCCAAGTTCTTTCTTTTTCTTATTCAAAAGCTCACTCTGTCCAGATCCATTATTACACATCCTACTTTCCAGTCTCTGAATGTCTTTCTCCAAACTTTGTACTGCAAACTTCACCCGTGATGTATTATGTGAACTGTAATTTTGACAAAATATTCTTATGTTTACTTTGCCAACATCCCACCACTGACACATGTTTTCAAAAGAATCCTTCCGTATTTTCCATTCATTCCAGAATACTTTAAAACTATCACAAAATAAAGCATCTTGTAATAATTTAACATTAAAATGCCAAAAATAATTTGGCTTTATAATTGTCTTCATGTTTAAATCAAATAAAACCAAGTGGTGATCTGAAAACCCAACAGGTAAAATAACAGCGTTCATCACCTTATTATTCCATGTTTTATCAATATAAAACCTGTCTAGTCTTGCCCCACTAACTCTGTTCTCAGATGCTTTAAGCCATGTATATTGTCTAATTCCTATATTCCTTTTCCTCCAAATATCAATCAAATTAAACTCTTTTATAATTTTTGATAATACCACACTTGACTCATTATGAGGTTCTTCCCCATTCCTATCCATTATAAAATCAACAGTACAGTTCCAGTCACCTCCAATGATAACACACACCTGATCTTCAATTTCTTTAACAGCATTTTTTAGTTTCATAAAACACTCCACCCGCTCAGGCCCAATATTTGGTGCATAAACATTTATAAGCACAAACACAGTTCCCTTAAATTCTATATGCATTAATAAAACTCTTCCCTTTACAACTTCTTCCACAAATAAAATATTTACATTTATATTTTTTGAGAATAAAATGGCCACACCAGCGCTCAAATTTGTCCCATGGCTCAGCACACATTTCCCTTCCCACCATCTATCCCATTCCGACTCATTTTCTGTATTTGAATGTGTCTCTTGTAAAAAAACAATATCTACCTTCTTAATTCTAAATAATTCTGACACCATTGCTAACTTATTTCCATCCCTACCCCCATTTATATTTAAGGAGCCTGCTCTCAAAAACTCCATAAAAAGAGAAAAAAATAAAGAGGACAGAAAAAGAGTGAAAAGACAAAGAATAGTCGACACCCTGTGTGTTCTAATCATTTTGTGAAGCGTTTGCCTTATCCTTTCTTAACTTCGTTAGAATCTTCCTTAACCGAAATCGTTTCTGCTTGCTAAGAACCTCATAACTAACATTTCTTTGTAACAACGTAACAGACACTATAAATTTCTCTATGTCTGGGAAAAAATCTTTGACTTCCATAGTCTTTCCAAAAGTTGCATCAAGAAAGCTATTTATTTCTTGCAATGTATACGTGTCCTCCATCATTTGAGAACCAATATCTGAAACTTCAGAGCAATTATCATCATCTCCCATTTCAGAATCAGAAACCATTTCGACACTGTTAGCTACTTCAGAAACATCAGTTTGAGCCATTTCAACATTTACTTTTCCTTTGTTGACATCATCAGTCGTCACACTACTTTTCCCCATTTTAGATACATCATTTTGTCCAGTAGAGAACTCATTTACATCAACATCATCATTCTGATCATTACCGTCAATCAATTCAGCATCAACAACCTTCCTTTCCTCTGTATTTGGAGTTGGTATTCTCTCATCATTTGTTTCTTCAGTATTAATCTGGACATCATAACTCCTGTCCTGAACAACCTCAACAGCTGCACTATGTTCAGCCTTCTCCTCCTCCTGCCTATCCTGGGCCTTATGTGGGCACGCCATCCTCTTGTGCCCAATATCCCCACACTCAAAGCACTTCATGCTACCAGTATTAGCATAAACCACATACATTTTTCCCTCGTGGCCAACTCTAAACGACACATCCAGCTCTGGCTGATTCAAAAACATAAACACTTGCCTCCTGAACGACATAACGTGCTTCAGAGCTTCGTTTCTACATCTCAGTGGAATAGTTCTAATCCCACTTGCAAACTTTCCATATCTCGCCAACGCTCTTTCAATTTCATCATTATTAATGAAAGGGGGAACGTTAGACACGGTTATACGGGTTGTTGGCGTTACCAGCGGTGAAATGGTAAGAAAATCTCCACCTACCACAATTCCATCACTTATCAACCGATTTGCCATTTCTTCCTCCTTTACAAACACCACTACCGCCTTATTCATCCTCGACGCCGAAGAAATGTTTTCAAATCCGATAATTTCTCCAACCACCAGCAGCACATCCTCCACCGTCACGCCGTGTGTGGGCACACACCTGATGCCGTGACGGAGCGACACAGGTGACGCCAACACCTCCGCGGCCGCGGGGTGAGACGCCATCTCAATGCCGCCACAAAACTTTCAAAATACACTAAGTCAAAAAATATATATTCCTCTTCTAATACATTTGAATTATGTGCAGTAGAAAATTGAAATACGAAAAGCACTCGAGCACTCCCCGTGAAACCCTCACACACCCCAAACACTCCCAGCATGCACCGAGAGAGAGAGAGAGAGAGAGAGAGAGAGAGATAGAGATAGATAGATAGAGATAGAGATAGATAGAGATAGAGATAGAGATAGAGATAGAGATAGAGATAGAGATAGAGATAGAGATAGAGATAGAGATAGAGATAGAGATAGAGATAGAGATAGAGATAGAGATAGAGATAGAGATAGATAGATAGATAGATAGATAGATAGATAGATAGATAGATAGATAGATAGATAGATAGATAGATAGAGATAGAGATAGAGATAGAGATAGAGATAGAGATAGAGATAGAGATAGAGATAGAGATAGAGATAGAGATAGAGATAGAGATAGAGATAGAGATAGAGATAGAGAGAGAGAGAGAGAGAGAGAGAGAGAGAGAGAGAGATTGAGTGCGACGCGTTTGGTGCTCAGAGCGGTTCACACAGAACGCGTTTTTCTCCATTGTTTTC
Source organism: Gobio gobio (assembly GCF_949357685.1). Lineage (NCBI taxonomy): Eukaryota > Metazoa > Chordata > Actinopteri > Cypriniformes > Gobionidae > Gobio > Gobio gobio. The sequence continues at coordinate 66,064,059 of NC_137098.1, read as the reverse complement.
TGTGTGAACGCGCGCTAGTCGGACGCGTTTGACCGTTGCACTCGCGTCTCGCGCAGACGTTTAAAAGACATTTAACGGGTAAAAGACGCGTCTCGAGACCTTGGGGTTTTTCCGTTTCCACTGCATTTCCAAAGCAAAACCCGCCTTCGTCTCTTAATGACGAGGACTGGGCTGTTCTGAGACTTTCTGGAGAGTTTCTCTGGAGCAAACACACCGACTCCAGCTGTAAGTCTCGAGCCTCCTCTGTCGGATCAGTTTGTTGTCTATTTTTGTCCTGTATTTGACAGCATGTTAGTGTTGTGCCATATCTAATATCATTTTGAGAGCGATTTCCTTTCATACAAAAGTACTATGGTGACTTTGTCAGGACTGAGTGACTGCCGTGCTAAACAGCAAACATTGCTCCCGACTCAAAGGGTTAATGCAGTAAAAGCCTAGTGCGCGCGCACACACACACACACACACACACACACACACACACACACACACACACACACACACACACACACACACACACACACACACACCACACACACACACACACACCCACACCCACACACACTTGCTGCTGTCAGTCAGTGTGTTGTGTTCTGTTCACTGATGGTTGCACCGCTCAGTCTCTCTCTCTGTGTGTGTGTGAACACACCGCACTCTGGCCAGTGGGGGGCAGCACTGACTCAAACACACTCATGACATTAGAGGATGTGTGTTTGGTTCATTTACTGTTCATTATTAATAAGAATCCAGCATTTATTTATTTATTTATAATAATATTTTTTAAAATCCTTCATGACATTCATTCATTTATTTATAGTATCATTATTAAAAATAATGGAATGGGCATTTATTTGTGTGTGTGTGTGTGTGTGTGTGTGTGTGTGTGTGTGTGTGTGTGTGTGTGTGTGTGTGTGTGTGTGTGTGTGTGTGTGTGTGTGTGTGTGTGTGTGTGTGTGTGTGTGTGTGTGTGTGTGTGTGTGTGTGTGTGTGTGTGTGTGTGTGTGTGTGTGTGTGTGTGTGTGTGTGTGTGTGTGTGTGTGTGTGTGTATGAGTGTGTGTGAGTGTGCTTATTTATAATAATATTTTTGAAACCTCCATGACATTCATTCATTTATTTATAGTATCATTATTAAAAATAATGGAATGGGCATTTATTTGTGTGTGTGTGTGTGTGTGTGTGTGTGTGTGTGTGTGTGTGTGTGTGTGTGTGTGTGTGTGTGTGTGTGTGTGTGTGTGTGTGTGTGTGTGTGTGTGTGTGTGTGTGTGTGTGTGTGTGTGTGTGTGTGTGTGTGTGTGTGTGTGTGTGTGTGTGTGTGTGTGTGTGTGTGTGTGTGTGTGTTTATTTATAATAATATTTTTGAAACCTTCATGACATTCATTCATTTATTTATTGTATCATTATTAATAATAATGGAATGGGCATGTATTTATGTGTGTGTGTGTGTGTGTGTGTGTGTGTGTGTGTGTGTGTGTGTGTGTGTGTGTGTGTGTGTGTGTGTGTTTATTTATAATAATATTTTTGAAACCTTCATGACATTCATTCATTTATTTATTGTATCATTATTAATAATAATGGAATGGGCATGTATTTATGTGTGTGTGTGTGTGTGTGTGTGTGTGTGTGTGTGTGTGTGTGTGTGTGTGTGTGTGTGTGTGTGTGTGTGTGTGTGTGTGTGTTTATTTGTTTATTTATTTATAATAATATATTTATTTATAATAATATTTTTTGTATTATTGTTCCTCAAACCTTCATGACACATATAGTAATATTTATTTATCATTTAATGATAATAATAGTATTAATTGTTAATGGAGGATTAGGAATGATCCTTAATTAAAATGAAGAAATAAGTTATCAATTTAATAATTATTCAAACATTAAAATGATCATTAATAAATCACTTAATATGCATGTTTAAAATGGTTTCATTCATGTTTATATAGTAGCCTATATAATATATTTTTAAAATAGTTATATGTTGAATGTTTAAAACATGTTTTATATATGTTTAAAATTGACAAATTAAAATAAATAATGTTTTAAATTAAAATATTTAAATAAGTTAAATAAATGAAATGCATTGATATTTCAATGCACACACACATATATATATATATACAGTATGTAATATATTTTAAATAATATAATGTTTAAATGGACAAAATAAAAGTCATGTTTTAAAATGTTGTTAAATAAAATAAATAATAAATCATTTAAATGTACATTTTAACCCATTAATTTATTGTTTTAATATTTTATTATTTAAAGGGGCTATATGCGTTTTTCTGAAATTTAAACTCGCGACTGACACCTGTGGCCAAAAAACAGAACTGCTCTCATTTTCTGCTCGTTCTCGCAGCGGTGGTGACGTCACATCCGCAGACAGCGCGGGAAAATCCGACCCGCCAGAAAATAGGAAAAATAGGATACAGGCTTATAGGTGCACCCACTGTGAGCGGACAAGGTGTCAGTTTGCTCATCAGGAGATGTTTGAGTCATAAATGGTCAAATAAAAAGGCTATTGTTACATTTATTTTGGGGAAAAGTTGCATATAGCCCCTTTAACTACATTTTGAAACGTACATTAAATAAAGTTTTATGTCTGTCTATTAATATGTCCAGTTGTATGTTTGCATGATTAAATAGATCGAGTGTGTTTTTGAGCGTCACTTGTTGTGGTCCTGGCTGGTGAAGTGGTGAGAGTGTGTGTTTGCCTGCGAGCAGCTCAGAGACTCTGCTGAATCACGTCACCTGACTCTGTCTCTCTCTGTGTTTGTGTCTTCTCAGGGTGTTGTGTTGCTAAATGGAGTCTGAGCAGTTGTTCAACAGAGGCTACGGCAGGAACAGCTACAACAGCATCACCAGCGCCAGCAGCGACGAGGAGCTGCTCGATGGGGCCGGCGTCATCATGGACTTCCACACCACCGAGGACGACAACCTGCTCGACGGAGACGCGTCCCCAGGTAGAGCCGCCCACGCCTGGGCCTCCTTCAGTCGCGCACTCCTCCACACGCCTTACTCAGCCAGTGTGCACACCTGGCATGTTTAGTCGGATTGGTTGAATAACTATACAAGCGGATTTAGACGCTGAAAAGGCATTTTTCCATTCCATTGTGCTACTTAAACACACACTAGATGAACGTGTTTGACCGTTGTGCTCGCGTCTCGCATCTTTTGCAGCGTCTAAAAGCGTTCTAAAAACTCCGCGCTCAAGTTAAGAGAAGTACAACTTTTATAAAATGTGTCTCTAGAACTTGAGTTTTTCCCACATCTCTCGCTTTTCAAAGCAAAACAGTTGTAAATCATATTAAATCACACAAAAATCATTTTAAATAATTATTTACAGTAATAGTAATACAGTAATTACAACAGTAATATTTCTTATTTATTTAATGCTTTTATTTAGTAAAAAGGCCATTTTAGTTCAGTGAACTCATTGTCATGTTCAAGAAACCCATTTGAAATGATTGAAGCTTTGTGACGGTGCATTATCCTGCTGGAAGTAGCCATCAGAGGATGGGCACATGGTGTTCATAAAGGGATGGACATGGTCAGAAACAATGCTCAGGTAGGCCGTGGCATTTAAACGATGCCCAATTGGCACTAAGGGGCCTAAAGTGTGCCAAGAAAACATCCCCCACACCATTACACCACCACCACCAGCCTGCACAGTGTTAACAAGGCATGATGGATCCATGTTCTCATTCTGTTTACGCCAAATTCTGACTCTACCATCTGAATGTCTCAACAGAAATCGAGACTCATCAGACCAGGCAACATTTCTCCAGTCTTCAACTGTCCAATTTTGGTGAGCTCGTGCAAATTGTCGCCTCTTTTTCCTATTTGTAGTGGAGATGAGTGGTACCCGGTGGGGTCTTCTGCTGTTGTAGCCCATCCGCCTCAAGGTTGTGCGTGTTGTGGCTTCACAAATGCTTTGCTGCAGACCTCGGTTGTAACGAGTGGTTGTTTCAGTCAAAGTTGCTCTTCTATCAGCTTGAATCAGTCGGCCCATTCTCCTCTGACCTCTAGCATCAACAAGGCATTTTGGCCCACAGGACTGCCGCATACTGGATGTTTTTCCCTTTTCACACCATTCTTTGTAAACCCTAGAAATGGTTTTGCGTGAAAATCCCAGTAACTGAGCAGATTGTGAAATACTCCCATACACGAAATACATGAAATGCAACCATGCCACGCTCAAAACTGCTTAAATCTCCTTTCTTTCCCATTCTGACATTCAGTTTGGAGTTCAGGAGATTGTCTTGACCAGGACCACACCCCTAAATGCATTGAAGCAACTGCCATGTGATTGGTTGATTAGATAATTGCATTAATGAGAAATTGAACAGGTGTTCCTAATAATCCTTTAGGTGAGTGTGTTTCACTTTATGTTCACTGGTGTTCATATTTCCAGTCCTAATGTTCAAAATGTTTAAAATAAGTCTCTTCTGTTCACCAAGGCTGCATTTATATGATCAAAAATACAGTAAAAACAGCAATAATGTGAAATATTATTACTATTGAAAATAACGGTTCTCTTTGTGAATATAATGTAGAATGTACGTCATTTATTCCTGTGATCAAAGCTGAATTTTCATTCATGTCACATGATCCTTCAGAACTCATAAGAGCCGCGTTTAAAGAAATAGGAATCTTTTGTAACAATTAAATATGCATTTACTGTCACTTTTCCATCCTTGCTGAATGAAAGTATTGCTTTCTTTGTTTTGAGTGGCAGTGGGACACAGGGCTTCTTCATCAGAGCAGTGAAAGTGCAGGCGCGCACACACACACACACACACACACACACACAGCGAGGTCATGAGAGTGTGTGAGATGTGTGTTCTGCTGTAGGTTCATTATTCATGAGCCTGCCAGACCTTTGTTGAGTGGATCAGCAAACACAACTCGAGTCTCTGTGGCTGTGAAACAGGGAGGTGTCGCCTTTCCTTCAGCAATCTCTGCCCTATCAGCGGTCTGCGGCCGCCGGGTCCTGTACAGTTAGCTGTCCGACACGGGCCTGCGCTGAGCGGCGCTCTGGGGCTGAACCAGGGGCGGCTCAGGAGATCCAGTTACAAGTTCTCTTTTTTAAAAAGCGATTAAAACACATCCAGGTTTGCTGTGCTTGTTTGTAGGGCTGTGCACAATTTGGCCCACATTTGTGATTTATATAACAATACATCTGTAAAATAATACACTAACAAATTCA
>NC_137098.1:65958852-66051352 GCF_949357685.1 Gobio gobio | reverse complement strand
TAACCAAATATGTACACTATTATTTTTGAACGAATTAAACAAATAAAAATAGGTATTATTAATATTAATATGTTGAAATATGTTTTTAAAACTTGCATGAGGTCATATTGTGACAATGCTGTGTGCGTAGAAAAGAATGAGCGCTATTTCCTCCAGAAGGGAGAGCAGCTTTCTCATTCCTCTCAGCGCCGCTCGCTCAACCCGAAATGCCCTTTGTGACATGCTGGAACAAATATAGGTCTATCTGAAATAAACGGCTATAGGGCTGCCCCAACTAAAGCTTTACTCCTAGTAGGGTAGTTGTTCATTTAAGCCGTTGTTCACGCGGAGCCAGCGCCTCCATGTCACTGTATGCATCAGTAACGCCCGCATAGCCTAAGTGTCGGTTACGTTCAGTTAAAAAAAACACATGGCCTGTTCGCAAGCTAAGTTCATTCAAAGTTTCATTTTGAACGGTTGAATAATTACGTTAAATTATTATCCACACGAACTTCACATTCAGTGTAGGCTAGTACATTTTTAAGCTTTATTTTCAACCTCTTTTCATGGGCTACAATTGTTTGTTGTTGTTGTGGAATTTCTCATCGTAAACACAGCCATGTTAAAGCCTGTAGCTAATGTTTTTCAGTCCACTCTGCTTAATGTTTTTTTTCCCAGAATGTTGCACTCCTGTTTGTCATTGTGCACAAAATAAATCATCAGAAATATTTCTGACTTGTGCGTCTCAAGCGCCCTCTTTACTTTCATCCTAATGCCCGTTAGTTGTCCGTGGATTGGCGTAGGCTATATTTAGCGTTGAAAATGAAAACGTCATTTAAAATCGATTTTAGAATCGATTCAATCAACACTTGTGTCTCAAAAATCGAACAGGATTTTTTTTCAAAAGTGACAGCCCTAGTGCTTTAATGGCACCTCACAAATGATAAATCAACAGTCAGAGTCAATAGACAGCGCAGGACCAATAATTCAAACCTAATAGCTTAGCCTATATTATAAACAGATTTCCTCAAATAAAAGTTAGTCCACATAAGTCAGCATGTTAAGGTATTGTTCATTTCCACGGCAGCTACTTGTGCCCCGGTTCTCTGTCCCGGGGGTTTCCAGTCGATCCTGCCCGGTATCGCATATATGCTTGTCGCAAAGATAAAATCGAATGGCAATCGCATCTAAGGAAGGCACGCAAATAACAGAGATAGTGACGAAATATAATGTATCATCCGGGGCACGAATCAAAGCTCAGACGCCCCTGGAGGAAAAAGCCTCCATAAAAACGGACAGAGTCTGAATGAAGGTCGGCTAAATCGCAAGAAATGCTTGTCCTTTACTGAAAATTGCTGAAAATCATCCAATATCCTTTTTATGTTTTAGAATAAATGTATCAAAATAATCCATTAAAACACAATTGTATTGTATTTAACATAATTGTATGCTTTTGAAATATAGAGTAGGGATGGGCAACAGTGGTCGAGTAATCGAGTACTCGAACGTGACAGATCGCCCTGAAAAAAAATATATTTGTCTCTTTTTTTATTGGTTATTGCATCGTTTTGCGGAGGTCTGATTGGTTAGCGTTTTACAGCACGCCTCCAGACCGCGGCGAAATAAAGGCGTGCACTGCAGTGATGTCTGGAATCATGAGATCATTAAATGGTCAGTGCAAGATGTGCAGCGCCAATCTGTCATAGCCTACATAGCATTATAATGAAAACACGATGGAATTAGAAAGCTGTAAATGATCTGTGCTCAGTTCCCCGTGTATCAGCTGATCCACAGAGAAACTAGCGAGAACACTCAGACTAGCGTGTGAAGTTCATGTGAGCATCCGCGTCCTTATCTGCAGATGCACGTTGTAAGATTACTTTTATGTTGTCTATATCTGATTAATCTAATATAAGAAGCGTTTGGTTGAGCTTAATAAGATAGAAAAGCGCTGCCGTTATACCGGCTGTTGTTCATTCTCTTCAGTTTCAGCTCAAACGCATATTTCATGCTCGACATGATGGTTTAGAGACGGTCATATTCTTTTCAGATAGGCTATTTCTTTCTCAGAATCATTGATATTAGTAATGCAGCAGTGCTATACTGTTCTCGTATTTTTTAACAGTAGACCTAGTTCTCTTACGAGAGGTTCTCTCGTATTGCGTAAGTTCCTTACGCTACGCTTCGGGAAAGTATTCTTTCTTCGAGATTTCTGAAAAACCCAAAATTATCCTTAATTTTGTAACATTGTCAACGCAGTGCGGCAGCCTGGCAGACCATAGCAGGCTATTCCAGCGTGCCATTGGCTGCTCTGCTGGCAACTGCAGCAGCCTATCGGTGAGCCCGCGTGACGTGGCGACCACCTGGCTTCATTTGCCTACAGGTGGGGCGTGGCCACGTGTATATAAGCAGGGCTCACGGGCTGCATATTCGATTTTCTTTTCTTCAGCGAAGCCCTTCGCATCGCTGGATCTGGAACCCGCCGCCGTTGAACGTGCAGACGAGCAAGCAGAGGACAGCGCCTGAAGAAGCCGGCAGCATCGCGCCACCTTCAGCCATCCGTGCCTGCTCTGCTATCCGGCAGCATTATATCCTTTTATTGCTCAGTGTTGTCGCCGCTGCGTCACACTTTCACAAAAAGAGCCGAGCGTTTTTCTAAAAATGTCTCGTTCCACCTGCGGCTCGTGTCACGCGCAGCTCAGTTCCGGGGACCGCCATGTGATCTGCGCTCTCTGCCTGGGCCGTGATCACGCCGCCGCCGCACTTCTCGCCGGCGGATGCCCGGAGTGCGAAGAACTAACGATGTCGACCCTGCGGGCTCGACTCGATCAGTTCGAAGATGACATCCCTCCAGTCTCTGCTAAGCCGCGCAGGAAAAAGCGCCGCTCGCAGCGGACTCCGGAGTTGGCCGAGAGAAGCTCGCCGGAACCCTTCCCGCCCGCTTCACTCTCGCCTTCCCCGCCCCCACCCCAGGCCGCCATTTCTGTTGCCGCCTCTGGGGATGAGGCGGATGCGGCCGCGGAACGCGCCGACAGCTGCTCCATCATGGCTTCCGACAGCGAGGAATGGTCTTCCGCGACCTCTTCAGTCCGAGCCTCCGGACGCTCTCGAGCGGGTGAGGACGCCGAACTGTTGCGCCTTCTCACCCGGGCTGTCGAGCAGCTAGGCCTCGAATGGGCCCCGCCCAAGATGGCAGCGCCGAATCGGCTCGACGGATGCTTCCTGAACAGTCGCCGCCGTGCGCCCACCGCCAGGACTGCACCCTTTCTGCCAGAGCTTCACGAGGAGCTCGCGAAGTCCTGGAACGCGCCATTCTCCGCGAGGGTCTCGTCTCAGGCTTCTTCGACGCTCTCACAAGTTGACGGCGCGGCTGAGAAAGGCTACAACGCTATCCCTCCGGTGGAAGAGGCGGTCGCAGCGCACCTTTGCCCGCCTTCTGGTTGGTGCTCAAAGGCTGCCCTCCCGTCTAAGGCCTGCAGAGTGACGTCATCGCTGATCGGCCGCGCTTTCGCTGCCTCCGGTCAAGCTGCGTCTGCTCTGCACTCTATGGCCGTGCTGCAAATCCTCCAAGCCAATCTCCTCCGTGATCTGGACGAGAAATGCTGTGACGCTGAGCTGATCACGGATTTGCGAAGCGCGACGGATCTCTCCCTCCGCGCTACCAAGACCGCAGCACAGGCCCTCGGACGCTCCATGGCCTCCCTCACGGTAGCTGAGCGCCACCTCTGGCTCACGCTCGCGGACATGCGAGAAACAGAGCGCGCGGCCTTCTTAAACGCCCCGCTCTCTCCATCTGGGCTCTTCGGACCAGCGGTCAAGGGGATCGTCGACCGTTTCTCCGAAGTACAGAAGACGACGCAGGCCATGAACCTCTTCCTGCCTCGACGCCCAGGCGCCAGCGGTAGCTCCGTTGCTCGCCGTCCTCGCGACCAGCCAGCACCGAGCTCCACGCAGCGCCCAGCGCGGCCCCCTTCGTCTCAGCGAAGACCGAGCGGCCGCCCCAGATCGCGCTCTTCCAGCCACGGTAAGCCGCCTCCCCCTCGGGGCCCCCGGCCTAGGATCGTGCTGAAGTCCGAGCCTCCAAAGCCCTCCTAGCCAGAGGCAAGAAACGACGGTTAAGTCCCGCTGCGGCCGGACCACCGTCAAAACTCTTTTTCCTGTCAGCCCCCACCACTGTGGCTGCTGCAGAGGAATTTCACGCAGCCAACGAGCCGGCAAAAACGCCCTCTCGCCTGTCAACCACCGCCGTTTTTACGGCGAACCAGAGAAATCACAAAAGTTGCATTATTTCTGGTTGCACGGCTCACGCCGTATGTGTTTCAAATGCAGTAAATGTGCCCACTTTTCTGTGTTCACCCCTGCACATAAGCACAATAAACCCCGTGTCCCCCACTCACATAAAGCGGCCTCCGGCCGCTCGAGTGCTAGAGTTAGGTCACGTGTCCGCTTGTCTGCGTCCACGCCTAGCCACCACACGCGCTGTCACACAGCCACTCTTAACCGGTCATGTTCCACGCGTAAGAGTTGTGCCCGCTCAAACGCGCTCACACATTTTCGCGAACATTATGCCCCAGGCGCTACGCGCCACACACCATTTGTTTTCCGCCCAAGGTGGCCGAAGCGATGAGTGTAGGGCCACACACAAGACATTCCCCGCTCAAAGCGGTAGAGACACAGTGTGTAAGGCGGCCAGCCACCGAAAGCGAGCGGCTGGCCCACAGCACAGAGAGCGCGCGCACCGCGCCCGCCCCTCTTATACGGGCCGTCAAACCCGCGAAACGCGGCGTTTCGAGCCCAGAGGCCGTTCTGTCCCGTTTGGCACACGCGAAAGCGTGGGAAGCCATTCCAGGTGTATCAGAATGGGTGCTGAGAACAGTGAAGCACGGCTACACTCTGCAGTTCGCTCGCCGCCCTCCGCGCTTCTGTGCGCGTATAGAGACGAGAGTGAGCGAAGAAGTAGCACATCTACTTCGAGCGGAGATAGCCACGCTGCTGTGCAAAGGGGCTATAGAACCGGTTCCCCATTCTATGAGCGAGTCAGGCTTTTACAGACGATATTTTCTCGTGCCAAAAAGGGACGGGTCGCTCAGACCGATTCTGGATCTGAGGCGTCTGAACAAAGCTCTTTTGAGGAGATCGTTCAAGATGCTTACGACCAAGCAGATCCTCGCGCATATTCGCCCGAGAGACTGGCTAATTTCCCTAGATTTGAAAGACGCATATTTTCAAATCAAGATAACGCCGCGTCACAGGCCATTCTTACGATTCGCCTTCGACGGCCAGGCTTATCAATACACCGTCCTTCCGTTTGGCCTGTCACTAGCACCCCGTACATTTACGAAGTGCATGGACGCGGCCCTCGCTCCCCTGAGAAACCGGGGGATGCGAATATTGAACTACTTGGACGACTGGCTCATCCTGGCGCAGTCAGAGGCCGAGCTCCTCGCCCACAGGGCAATGCTGCTCAGCCATTTGGACAGCCTGGGGCTCACGGTCAACTGGACCAAGAGCTCATTAGTGCCCACGCAATCAACCTCATTTCTGGGTTTGAATCTGGACACTGTGGCTATGTCTGCCCGCCTGTCACCACAACGCACGCTCCAAGTTCGGCGCATGGCTGCGTACTTCCGGCCGGGCAAAATCACACCTCTCAAGCTTTTTCAGAGGATGCTGGGACGTATGGCCTCAGCTGCAGCTGTGCTCCAGCTGGGCTTAATGCGCATGCGCCCGCTGCAACGCTGGTTAAACGCCCGAGTGCCTCACAGAGCCTGGGCTGCCGGAGGTTTCAGGATCAGAGTGACTCAGGGCTGTGTTGCAGCCCTAGAGCCCTGGTTAGTAGCCGACTGGTACCAGCGGGGAGTGACAATGGGAGCCATCTCACACCGCAAAGTCATCTCGACGGATGCCTCCACCTCGGGTTGGGGCGCCGTTTTCGAGGGCAGACCGGCCTCGGGCCTCTGGTCGAGCGGAGAAAAACTCCTACACATAAACTGTTTGGAGATGATAGCGGTAGAGAACGCGCTCAAGCAGTTTCTCCCGTTTATACGGGGACACCATGTGTTGGTCCGGTCGGACAATACCACGGTGGTGTCCTACGTGAACCGGCAGGGCGGTGTCAGGTCCAGGTGTCTGGGCAATCTGACGGAACGCCTGCTCGTGTGGGCACACAGCTCACTGCGCTCGCTGAGAGCGGCGCACGTTCCGGGCCACCTCAACGTGGGCCCGGACAAGCTGTCCAGGGGCCTCATTCTCCCAGGAGAATGGTCCCTGCACCCCCAGACAGTCCAGCTGGTATGGCGCCTATTCGGCAGAGCGGAGCTCGACCTCTTTGCAACAAAAGAGAACGCCCGCTGCTCGACGTTCTTGTCCAAAAGCGAGGATGCGCTGTCCCAACTTTGGCCCAGCCTCCCGCTGTATGCTTTCCCGCCGATTTCCCTATTGACCCAGGTTATAGCGAAAATCAGGGAAACGCGCCGCCCGGTGCTCCTTATAGCGCCGCGCTGGGAGAACCAGATTTGGTACCCAGAGCTGGTGAAGCTGTCGCACTCACCCCCCTGGCCAGTTCCGCTGAGAGCAGACCTCCTCTCTCAAGCAGGAGGGTCAGTTTGGCATCCCCATCCAGAGCGATGGTCTCTGCATGTATGGGTGACCAACGGATACCCGTTGACCTGCCCGAAGGAGTTATGAACACGATCTCACACTCTAGAGCCCCCTCGACGAGGCGGTTATATAGTTCTAAGTGGTCGGTGTTCACTGAGTGGTGTGCTTCCAAGGGATTGGAACCGCAGCAATGTGGGGTCCAGCGGGTGCTCTCCTTCCTCCAGGAGCTCTTGGAACTGGGCAGGTCCCCTTCCACGCTCAAAGTGTATGTAGCGGCTATAGCAGCGTTCGCCCAGACGACGCTAGGCAGCACGCTAGGAAGGAACGAGCTCATCATCCGTTTCCTCAGAGGAGCTAGACGGATGAATCCCCGCGGCTCCCATCGGTTCCTATTTGGGATCTGGCCTTGGTCCTAGAGGCCATGAAGGCTCATCCCTTTGAACCGCTCGAGACTGTGGAACCAAGGTTCCTTTCGCTAAAAACCGCGTTCCTGATAGCTCTGGCTTCAGTGAAACGCGTGGGGGATCTACACGCGCTCTCAGTGAGCCCGACGTGTATGGAGTTCGGTCCTAATGACTCTAAGGTCATTCTCAGACCGAGGCATGGTTATGTCCCCAAAGCGATCGGCACTCCTTTCAGGGCGCAGATTATCTCCCTCTCGGCTCTGCCAGCATCCGACGAGGGGGACGGTGGCAATATCCTCTGCCCTGTCAGGGCATTGAGGGTTTATGTCACACGCTCCGCCGCCTTCAGGCGTTCTGAGCAGCTATTTGTTTCGTTTGGAGGGCGCGCTAAAGGTCTCGCCTCCTCGAAACAGACCCTGTCCAGGTGGATAGTGGACGCGATTGCAACTGCATACGCTTCCAAACACCTGCAGTGCCCGCTAGGTGTCAGAGCACACTCCACCAGAGGCATGGCCTCTTCGTGGGCTTGGGCCAGAGGGATTTCCATCCACGATATTTGCGTGGCGGCAGGCTAGGCCTCCCCGTCTACGTTCGTGAGATTTTACAATCTGGAAGTTCCTGCCTTACAGGCGAAAGTGTTATCAGTTCAATAAGGCTGTTGGTTCTGCCCGGTGATTCTGCGCAGACATAGCTCACATACTGGTAGTAAGTTCGGTACAAGGCTTATGTAAATTTGAAGGAGACCGGCGGTACCGTTCCCTCATTTACGAAAAGAGCTATTGTGAGTTTGAAGGTGACCGGCGGTGCCGTTACCTCACTCATATAACAAGATATTGTGAATTTGAAGGCGACCGGCCTTGCCGTTCCCTCATTCATGAGACAAGGTGTGGTGAATTTGAAGGCGACCGGCAGGTGCCGTTCCCTCATTCATAAGGCAGGGTGTTGTAACCACCCGTTGTAACCACCCGTCAGTTCAAACGAAGTGTCCGTATATGTGGTGGCCCGTTTCCTTTACCGGCCACCCTGCCCGAGCAGTGTTATGGTCCCCGGTTCCCTGGGATACATATGCTGTATGCGAGGCGCGCACGGCGTTGACAATATGTTCCCGTAGCGTAAGGAACTTACGCAATACGAGAGAACCTCTCGTAAGAGAACGATACTCGGTTACTTAACGTAACCTCGGTTCTCTCTAGAAGAGGGAACGAGTATTGCGTTCCTTGCCGTGCGCCCCGCGGGCTTTTACGCTTCAGAACTACGAAAACCGAATATGCAGCCCGTGAGCCCTGCTTATATACACGTGGCCACGCCCCACCTGTAGGCAAATGAAGCCAGGTGGGCGCGAAGCGCCCTCATTGGTCGCCACGTCACGCGGGCTCACCGATAGGCTGCTGCAGTTGCCAGCAGAGCAGCCAATGGCACGCTGGAATAGCCTGCTATGGTCTGCCAGGCTGCCGCACTGCGTTGACAATGTTACAAAATTAAGGATAATTTTGGGTTTTTCAGAAATCTCGAAGAAAGAATACTTTCCCGAAGCGTAGCGTAAGGAACTTACGCAATACTCGTTCCCTCTTCTAGAGAGAACCGAGGTTACGTTAAGTAACCGAGTATCGTTTATTTAAAGTTGTTTTTTTGCTATGAGTTCGAAAACGCGCAGTGATGTCTGTAAACGCTTCGATCATGAATAATAAAATTAAGTAACATGATGTGCAGAGTCAATCTGTCAAAGCATTATAATGAGAACAGGATTTTAATAAAATGTTGTTTCTGTGTGCTTTCGTTGTCCGTGTATGAGCGTTGTTAAGGGAAGAGCGCATTCAAAATGTTCCGTTTCAAACCCTTCGCCTGTAAAATCTAGCACGCTGAAGTTCACGTGCGCATTCACGTCCTTTTGTGTTGATTTATGTCGTAATAGGTTCATAATAATCTTCATATTAATATTGATATATGGTGCGTTTGGTTGAGTTTATTAACCAGATAGCAAGCTCTGTAGGGTGGTGTTATTTCACAGTTTCAGCTCAAAGGCAATGCTTGATATTACTGACTTGGTTATTTGAGACGGTCATTTTATAAAGATGTTTCTTTTTCAAAGACATTTATGCATCATAATCTAGCAGTTATTTTGTTTTATATGTTCATGTTTTCATATACCCGTTTTCATGTCACGTTTGTATTTGTCAACAACCATTTTCATAACAGTATTTTCATTATATCAATGACGGACATGCCCCGCCCCCTGCACATGCCCCGCCCCCAATTACTCGAGTACTCGTTTTTGAGACCTATCGATGATCGAAATGAGAAATTGACAAAAATGCCCATCCCTAATATAGAGATGGGTTCTGTTTTAATGTACACAAGTGTACCTAAAATAAAAAGAGTTTAATATACAGGGTTGTGGCTCTTGATTTCTTTTTAATTACCCACTTGTAAACTTCTAAACTGTTCTTTTTTATAAATATAGTATTTGTATTAAATCTATATTCATTGAGTTGAATCAAGAATCGAAATTGAATCGAGAATCGAAAGCGAATCGGTTTGAGAGTTTGCGAATCGAATCGGAACATCTGAATCGATACCCAGCCCTAGTAATAATTGCTTGTCGTCAACTTGCGAGCCCCCTACTATTGGGAAACCCTGTCATAGTGAAGCAAAATAATGCTTCCTGGGAAAAAATAGTGAAGCTGGAGAACGAATGACAAGGAAGAACAAAAAAATAGCATGCAGTAGGGTTGTGGCGATGGACAATATCATCGTCCACCATGATGCCACGCCCTCGCTGCGAGTCTGTTGTGAGTGCGACACACACTAATCCTCTTCTATAGTATTAGTTCAACTAAAAACTTAGCAGGGATTGCTCTGTAAATTAAATTGAGAATGTAACTAATGCATATGCTATTTTAAATACTGTAGTCTATGCCAGATATATATAGCCTACATTTTAAAATAATTTGAGGCTGAAACATCCATAAGCATGCGTGTTTATATTAGCACTTCCGTCAGTGAAACAACACACTACAGCCTATAAAACATCTAAACGATTATCAGTAAATAATGGTAACCTAAAGAATATAAGAATTAAATATTAGTTAGAAAAATATTTGATTCATACTATTTCCCCGCAAAGATGTGTCATATACGGCTCTGCGCGAGATGAAGCGCGAGCTGGATAGACCTTCTCGAATATCTTCATCTTCATGTGTTCTCCTGATGTTGTAAAATGTCTGAAGAGCGGATTTTATCTTCCACAGGGTCAAGACATTTAGGCAATGTTTGATTATTCACTGCCAGAGAAAACTAAACTAAAATCACCGGCGTGTGTGAAATGCGCTGTTCAAATAAACCAAATTTGACGCGCCTTACCAAGTTTAATAACAAGAACAAACTGTTAAATAAAATTTGAAGTAAAAAGGTATTCGTCCTACAGTGTTTTTTATACTTTACCGCAGTAAAGGATGTGAATAGTTATAATAGACTAAATTATAAGCAAACGAAAGCAAGAAACGTTTATAATCCCCTGCGAACATGGGTGCGTCGTGAGTGAAGATTTGGGAAAATAAACGAGATGTCCATGTCCATTGGGATAAAATGGACTAGGCCTATTCACGGAAAATCAACAGATCGGAAAACAGAATGAAAAAGAGCTCTCTGACCATTATTTCCTTTCTACACTAAACAAAGCTTTGTGCTTCACTCCTGTGGTAATATTCGTGTGAAACAGCATTCACATACAAAACACTGGGTTGGTAAAATAACGAAAACAATTTTTTAAAGTAGAAAAAGTATTTATGTAAAGTATTTTAAAGTATTTATGTAAAGAGATATAGTAAATCCCCCCCCCCCAAACGACGATATCATCGACCATCACGATGTTTTACTGTAAACATTGTCAACTGCCAATTTAGGGGACATCGCCCAACCCTAGCATGCAGTACAAGAAAGCTTTTCTGATACTAATACAGGCCCTCTTGCCTGATCATAACCCTTCTTCCAATCATATTCCAATTCCAATCATAATCATCCCCTTCATGAGTGGACACGCCCCCTACTGCTGATTGCTCACTCTCTCTCCTCTATCATGAGTGGACACGCCCCCTACTGCTGATTGGCTCACTCTCTCTCCTCTATCATGAGTGGACACGCCCCCTACTGCTGATTGGCTCACTCTCTCTCCTCTATCATGAGTGGACACGCCCCCTACTGCTGATTGGCTCACTCTCTCTCCTCTATCATGAGTGGACACGCCCCCTTCTGCTGATTGCTCACTCTCTCTCCTCTATCATGAGTGGACACGACCCCTTCTGCTGATTGGCTCACTCTCTCTCCTCTATCATGAGTGGACACGACCCCTTCTGCTGATTGCTCACTCTCTCTCTCCTCTATCATGAGTGGACACGCCCCCTACTGCTGATTGGCTCACTCTCTCTCCTCTATCATGAGTGGACACGCCCCCTACTGCTGATTGGCTCACTCTCTCTCCTCTATCATGAGTGGACACGCCCCCTACTGCTGATTGGCTCACTCTCTCTCCTCTATCATGAGTGGACACGACCCCTTCTGCTGATTGGCTCACTCTCTCTCCTCTATCATGAGTGGACACGACCCCTACTGCTGATTGGCTCACTCTCTCTCCTCTATCATGAGTGGACACGACCCCTTCTGCTGATTGGCTCACTCTCTCTCCTCTATCATGAGTGGACACACCCCCTACTGTTGATTGGCTCACTCTCTCTCATCCATATCATGAGTGGACACACCCCCTACTGCTGATTGGCTCACTCTCTCTCCTCTATCATGAGTGGACACGACCCCTTCTGCTGATTGGCTCACTCTCTCTCCTCTATCATGAGTGGACACGACCCCTACTGCTGATTGGCTCACTCTCTCTCCTCTATCATGAGTGGACACGCCCCCTACTGCTGATTGGCTCACTCTCTCTCCTCTATCATGAGTGGACACGCCCCCTACTGCTGATTGGCTCACTCTCTCTCCTCTATCATGAGTGGACACGCCCCCTTCTGCTGATTGGCTCACTCTCTCTCCTCTATCATGAGTAGACACGCCCCCTACTGCTGATTGGCTCACTCTCTCTCCTCTATCATGAGTAGACACGACCCCTTCTGCTGATTGGCTCACTCTCTCTCCTCTATCATGAGTGGACACGCCCCCTACTGCTGATTGGCTCACTCTCTCTCCTCTATCATGAGTGGACACGACCCCTTCTGCTGATTGGCTCACTCTCTCTCCTCTATCATGAGTAGACACGCCCCCTACTGCTGATTGGCTCACTCTCTCTCCTCTATCATGAGTAGACACGACCCCTTCTGCTGATTGGCTCACTCTCTCTCCTATCATGAGTGGACACGACCCCTACTGCTGATTGGCTCACTCTCTCTCCTCTATCATGAGTGGACACGCCCCCTACTGCTGATTGGCTCACTCTCTCTCCTCTATCATGAGTGGACACGCCCCCTACTGCTGATTGGCTCACTCTCTCTCCTCTATCATGAGTGGACACGCCCCCTACTGCTGATTGGCTCACTCTCTCTCCTCTATCATGAGTGGACACGCCCCCTTCTGCTGATTGGCTCACTCTCTCTCCTCTATCATGAGTGGACACGACCCCTTCTGCTGATTGGCTCACTCTCTCTCCTCTATCATGAGTGGACACGACCCCTTCTGCTGATTGGCTCACTCTCTCTCCTCCCCCTTCATGAGTGGACACGACCCCTTCTGCTGATTGGCTCACTCTCTCTCCTCTATCATGAGTGGACACGACCCCTTCTGCTGATTGGCTCACTCTCTCTCCTCCCCCTTCATGAGTGGACACGACCCCTTCTGCTGATTGGCTCACTCTCTCTCCTCTATCATGAGTGGACACGCCCCCTTCTGCTGATTGGCTCACTCTCTCTCCTCTATCATGAGTGGACACGACCCCTTCTGCTGATTGGCTCACTCTCTCTCCTCTATCATGAGTGGACACGACCCCTTCTGCTGATTGGCTCACTCTCTCTCCTCCCCCTTCATGAGTGGACACGACCCCTTCTGCTGATTGGCTCACTCTCTCTCCTCTATCATGAGTGGACACGACCCCTTCTGCTGATTGGCTCACTCTCTCTCCTCCCCCTTCATGAGTGGACACGACCCCTTCTGCTGATTGGCTCACTCTCTCTCCTCTATCATGAGTGGACACGACCCCTTCTGCTGATTGGCTCACTCTCTCTCCTCTATCATGAGTGGACACGACCCCTTCTGCTGATTGGCTCACTCTCTCTCCTCTATCATGAGTGGACACGACCCCTTCTGCTGATTGGCTCACTCTCTCTCCTCTATCATGAGTGGACACGACCCCTTCTGCTGATTGGCTCACTCTCTCTCCTCTATCATGAGTGGACACGACCCCTTCTGCTGATTGGCTCACTCTCTCTCCTCCCCCTTCATGAGTGGACACGACCCCTTCTGCTGATTGGCTACAAGAGTGTTGTGCTCGGCCTAACCACTTTCAATAGTGTTTCTCAGAAATCTCTCACTGCCCCTTTAATGCGGTTTAACTATTACTGATGGCATGATGGGCAGCAGGAGATTCACACTAATATATCAGACGTTTGTCCTGTGTGTGTAATCCAGGGCTGTCCAAACTCGCTCAACACACCTGCGGGAGATCTCGAGTAATCTCTTGAGATATGACTGACTGTGATTATATTAATTTCACATCATAAAAGCACTTGAAGACCTACTTCATTCCAGAGAGCATAAATGAGGCCTTCACGCAGCGTTTAGAGGGAAAACGCTGGAACACACACAGTTTCTCACAGTGCCATCGCGCATCTGCGGCTAAAAGCAAGAATCGATTAGTCGCGACGCCTCAGAGAATGGGTTTATTGTATTCCACCTCTTCTGACCGAGCAGATCGAGTGCTGATGACATGTGTGTTTCTGTGTGGCCTGTTCTCAGACCTGTGTGACTCGCTTTAATAAACCGTCTGTAAATATGCCGTCAGCTCGCTGACATCAGGGCTGAGCAAACGCCGCAGGTCAGTGTCAGACAAGCCACAGCACACACACACACACACACACACACGTCTCTGTGATATTTAGCGCGTGCAGACGAACAGCAACAGAACACACAGCACACACACACTTCTCACCTCGCTGGACATTCTCAGTGTAATGTGAAGTCAAATTGTAGTTTTAAAGATATATTGGCATCATTTTCAGTTCAAATATTTACAAGTCTTTAAAATGAGTTAAATTTACTTGAAAAGCAGCGCTGGATCAGATTTTAAGACGTGTGATGCTACACTCTACAAAATGCTGGGTTAAAAATAACCCAAGTTGGGTTGGAAATGGACTAACCCAGCATTTGGGTCGTTTTAACCCAGCGGTTGGGTTAAATGTTTGCTTAAAACAACCCAATTGCTGGGTTAGTCCATTTCCAACCCAACTTGGGTTATTTTTAACCCAGCATTTTTTAGAGTGTATTGATTATTAAAGTTATTAATACTAACAATATTACTAAAATCAATTATATTGATTCATATTATTGATATTAATGAAGTATTAAAATAGCTATTATCAGTTGGTCATTAAAAAATAGTAATAATAGTGTTGTCTTAAATATGAGTGAGATTCTTTTCTTATTTTTACTTTTTTTGTCCATAAAACATCAAAAGATCTGCCAGTGCAGCGAGACTAAATATCTCCTCCAGCCAATGTGTGTATTTTAGAGAGTTTTTAGATGTTTTTCCAGGAACACGAGGGAACAAGAGGAACACTTTGGTTACTTTAGCAGAGCTTTTTGTTCACGATAACAGTATTTCTGTGCAGTTCTGCATTTATAATGTTTTGGCTCATTTGATTATGCTCTAAGCTGGCAGTAAAACAGTGTTGTCGCCCGTCTCGTGTGTGTGTGTGTGTGTGTGTGTGTGTGTTTACGCTGGTGTAGGAATCAGAGACGTGCTAAAACATGCAATTCCTGTGTTTTTTGTCCAAAAGCAGCACAAAAGACATTCCTTTACTTCCGCTTCCCTTGATGATGTGCACAGGAAGCAAATGGGCCGCACAGCCTCCTCCTCTCACACAAGCACACACTCTTTCAGTCAAACATGTGTTGTGTTGTGGTCCCGAGGGTCTCTCTGCTCCGTCATCGCTCGCGTGTGTGTGTGTGTGTGTGTGTGTGTGTGTGTGTGTCAGATGAGATGAGCTGCAGAACACATGCGTCTCGCTCCTGTGGTTTTAATAGCTAATGATCTTCAGTGTCGTACTGATCCTCTGCCATTGAGTTCTGACACATTTGATTAATACAATTAATTAAATAATAAGATAAGCTTTCAGTACTAACACAAAACAAGAACAGTTATGAATAAGTATTAAAATGAAATAGCTGTTGATTATTACAAATATTAATACTAATTAATAATAATAAATTCATTTATTTAACAAAAATGGATAATGATGGATAAATAAAAGTACCAATAGCTTTACAATAAAATAAGCTATTAATATATACACAAAATAATAAAGTTAAATATTAATATTAAGTAGTAAAAATATGAATATTAATGAATTCATGCTCAAAATATATGAATTAATACAGATTAATACTAAATAAGCAAATCATGTTAACACTAAACAATGATATTCATAAATAATATTAATACAATTATTGGTATTAATATAAGTATTCAAATAAGAATAGTTGTTTATGAAAATTACACTATAAATATATTATCGGAATTATTATTATTAACAAGGTATTAAAACAAAAACTATTAGCATTAGATTATTAACAATATTAATACTAATTAAATTAAATTAAATAAACAAAATAAATAATAAAGAAGTTTTAATATTTATACCACAAGTAATCAAGTATTAAAATTAAATCAAGGATTAAAATTAAAAAAGCTTGGCTGTTGATTATTACAAATATTAATACTAATTATTATTATTATTAATACTAATACTAATAAATAAATGTATTTAGCAAAGTATGATAATTAATAAATAATAATAATTAGAATATTTGTTTATGAAAATTACACTATAAATATATTATCGGAATTATTATTATTATTAACAAGGTATTAAAATAAAAACTATTAGCTGTAGATTATTAACAATATTAATACTAATTAAATTAAACAAACAAAATAAAGTATAAAGAAGTTAAGATTTACACCACAATAAATCAAGTATTAAAATTAAATCAAGGATTAAAATTAAAAAAGCTTGGCTGTTAATTATTAAAAATATTAAAACTAATTATTATTATTATTAATACTAATACTAATAAATAAATGTATTTAGCAAAGTATGATAAGGAATAAATTATAATAATTAAATAATTAAATAAGCTATTAATATGAACACAGAAATAAAAATTAATTAATATTGAATTAATATCAAAAGGATTTATTAGCTATTATCAAAAATATTAATATGAATTAATTAATAAACAAAATATACTAATTAATGAATAATAAAATAAGCAGATAATGTTAACACTAAACAATGATATTATTCATGAATAATATGAATAAAAAGCTGTTTATAAAAAAGACACAATAAATAATGAAATTGCTTAAAAATAATAATATATTATTGAAATTATTCATATTAACAAAGTATTGAAACAAACTATTAGCTGTTGATTTTTGACAGTGTTAATAATTAAGTCTTAAATAATAAACAAAATGCATAATAAAGTATTAATATTAACACAGCCATAAATCAAGTATTAAATTAAGAATAGCTATTGGCTGTTAATTATTAAAAATATTAATACTAATTATTATTAATAATAATACATGTATTTATTTTTTTAACAAAGTATAATAATGAATAAATAATAGTAATTAAATAATAAAATAAGCTATTAATATGAACACAGCAGTACAAAGTAATTAATATTGAATTAATATTAAAAATTATGTATTAGCCATTATTACAAATATTAATATGAATGAATGAATGAATAAACACACACAATATACTAATTAAAAAATTATAATATATTATAGGAATGATTTAATATTAACAAAGTATTAAAACAAAAGCTATTAGCTGTTGATTTATTGACAGTATTACTTAAATAATAAACAAAATACATAATAAAAAGGTATTAATATTAACACAACAAATCAAGTAGTAAAATAAGAATAGCTATTGGCTGTTGATTATTACAAATATTACTAATAAATGATAATATTGGTAGATTTCTTTTAGTGTATTCACCTTGGCTGCTTTATTTTCCTCATTGAGTCATGGTTCTTGTGGTTTTGTGCTCGTGTTTGTGACTGACCTGCAGCCGCGCACACACACACACACACACACACACACACATCTCCTGCTGGTCTCTATGTTGATCTCTGCTGGCCTGTGTTTGTCCTGGTCACATGATGCTGTGTGACTCTGAGTGTGTGTATTTATATTTGTACGGGTGACATTTCATGTGCTATTTCTGGGTTTACTGGAGCTTGCGTAGTTTGCGAGTGTAACCTGGTGAGCTGTTTGACTCTCAGCGAGTCTCCGGGTAGATCTGTGTGTAGAAGAGGGAAGTGTGTACAAGTGAGTGTTTCTCTAGCGTGTGACGTCGTGCAGTAGCTGGGCCGCGTGCCGCTCGGATCTGTGTGGAAAAGCGGATTAGCTGATTATCAGCTGCTGGGATGATGACCCAGATCTCTGAGTTCATTGAGTCGGCTGCTGTGGGCCACAAAAAAGCCGTTGTAGTGAGTGTTAATCGTGCAGGTGCCTGAGAGAGTCGACTGACTTGAGCTGTGTGTTCAGAGGTTTGTTGAGTTCACTAACCCCAAGAACCAACCACTAATAGTAGTACTCGTTTTCTCTCGCAGGATCTCAAATCCTGCTGATGCAGTTGTGCATGGGCCTGGGTATCGTTCAGAAATGTTCAATTCATTGAATCATTCACTCCGAGTTTTGTTTTTAAATAATTAATTAAGATTAATTAAACATTTTAAACAGATGGCAGCCATTAAAATTTAGTCAGAAGCTGTAGTAAATTACATGTTGTTTTGTTTAGTCCAGAATCGTGCAGCTCTACTGTGTGTACATGTATTTAATGCAAATGATCTTCAATAATCCTATGAATGCCTTTTAAAAATACAGAATTGATTCATAAATCAAACTGAATCAAATCAAATCATTCTGAATTTGCTTATATCGTTCCTGAATTGAATCGTAACCTATGAATGCTGAATAGAATCAATTCACTAGGGCTGTAACGATTTTACCAAAAATAAAAATCTTGATTAATTGAACACTTTTCCTCGATTACAATTAATTAACGAATAATTTGCTCTTTTTTTTTTCCTATTTTTGCCCTCATAATTCACTGATAAGGTTTGTACTGTAAATATTTTCTACTATTAAAGGTGGGATATTTTTTTTTTCTAATGAGAGAGTGCATTTCTTTGGGATTTTAAAATACTTTCGGAAGTGGTTGACTTTTAGCTGTTATTTTCTATTGGGCAGATTTCTGCTTGTTGTACATCAGATACAGATAAATTAACACAGTAGGCCTACATTACATTTATCTGAATGCATTAAAGGATTAGTTCACTTTTAAATAAACTTTTGCTGATAGTTTACTCACCCCCATGTCATCCAAGATGTCCATGTCTTTCTTTCTGCAGTCGAAAAGAAATTAAGCTTTTTGATGAAAACATTCCAGGATGTTTCTCCATATAATGGACTTCAATGGGCTCCAAACGGTTCAGGGTCCAAATGACAGTTTCAGTGCAGCTTCATCATCTCTGAGCTCCGCCATAACTTCCGCTAAGTGAGGTCAAAATACGAGCATGGTCATAGATGTATACGTAGATGCCTCATTAGCGCCTGCACGGATCAGTAGAATGAGGCATCTATGATCGATGTACATCTATGACCATGCTCGTATTTTGACCTCACTTAGCGGAAGTTATGGCGGAGCTCAGAGATGATCACACTCGTCTGATAAGAGTTAAAATAATAGCATAAATACTGCTCGGTTTCTCGCAGAAGCTGATGGTTTTGCTAGATTAGACCCTTATTCATCGTCTGGTATCGTTTAAAGCCCTTTGAAGCTGCACTGAAACTGTCATTTGGACCCTGAACCGTTTGGAGCCCATTGAAGTCCATTATATTGAGAAACATCTTGGAATGTTTTCATCAAAAATCTTAATTTCTTTTCGACTGCAGAAAGAAAGACATGGACATCTTGGATGACATGGGGGTGTGTAAACTATCAGCAAAAGTTTATTTAAAAGTGAACTAATCCTATAAATCCTATAATGAGAGAGTGATTGTGTGTGTGAATTACTCATACTGTCTCTATTAATTATGAAGCTGCGGTTTGTACTTCAAATGTATTCAGATTTATGCTATAACGGAGTTTCTAAGCCACTTTAGTGATAAATCATAGGACGGCGTTGACAATGAGTTTCTGCGCTGCTCTGCGCGCGATCTTCCCGTGATGTGCGAGAAACTGTCTGTGAGTGTTCGTTTGTCAGAAAATATCAGGCATTAGTTCAACATAATACACATCTGATGGTCTAAAATCGCTTCAATGTTCAAACTGGCAGGCCTTAAAACGCATACAAATGACAAAGCTTTGTGAGGACGCAGGTGAACGTGATCTGGCGTGCTTTGTCAGAGACACGGCTCGGCTCTATGCGTCACAGAAAACAGCTCATGAGCCCTGAACGGAGAAGTTTTCTGTATTGTTGTTCTTGAATAGAGCTCAATCGTTTTAATGTTCAAACTGGCAAGCCTTTAAACGCATTTAATTGGCAAACTTCTGGGCTTGCTCGCGCCGTCTCTGTGTGTGTGTGTGTGTATCAGCGCATATAAGAACGGCGATTAACTGATCTGTATAAACTGAGCAAAACATGCAATTACCATAATAACTGTGAGCATCTATAAACAAAGATTAGCTACTGCTCCTGCATCTGTCTGTGTGCCTGCTAACTGCACTTGATGTGACTGACGGGGGCGGAGTCGATTACTTTTTCGATTAATCGTCCAGCCCTACAATTCACTGTCTACTCAAAGATCCACACGCCTACTTAAGCGGTCAGTTAGACATTTTTAATCCAGTTCGAGTTGATGCACAGTATTTTTACTACACCAGCTGCTTTCGCTCACTCCTCTTTGTGTCTGTCTGTAGGGTCGAACTACGCCATGTCTAATGGAGGGGGTGGAGGAGGGGCCAGTAGCTCCACCCACCTGCTGGACCTGCTGGAGGAGCCCATCCCAGGCGTGGGCACCTACGACGACTTCCACACCATCGACTGGGTCAGGGAGAAGTGCAAAGACAGAGAGCGCCACCGCAAGGTAACAACACATCGTCTGTTCTTTATGTGTCTGTGGATGCGATATGAACACTTAGATCTATATATATATATCTATATATATATATGAAGAGTTCAGATGCAAAAACCTCTAAGTCCATCTGACGTGTTTTCTTTCAAATTAGCATTTTTTTTAGGTTCAGTAAATTTCACTTAATGGCAATGAAAAGGTTATTGGTCAGTTATTGAAATGCCTTATTTTCAAAAATGTCACTTTATTTAACTCATGGGTATTTAACAAATTTAACCATCTTTTGCATTGCGAGCGATGAAAGCAGAATTCAAAATGTAACAATGAAGAAACTGGTCCTCAAAGTAGGGGGAGCTGTGATGCAAAGTGACTGCCACATCCGTTTGTGTCAGAGTTTTACACAAGCACAAGGAACACTTGTGTGTACTTGCTACTCGCTAAATCCTGTCATTGCAACTGTAACGATGGAAGCTTGGCAAATGAAAGTCGGCTCTTGCGCACATCGTCATCTTGAAGTCGTATGATTCGCTTCATGGTTTCTGTGGACTTAGGGGATTCTGCTGACAAGGGGAAGTGGCGTTTAGAGGTTTCTGCCAACAAACTGGTGTTTCTGAATGGGCTGATGCTGGGATTTTGCGGATTTGAAATGAAAGTATTTGATAAACGTATACTATTAGTGGAGAGCATTCCCTCAATGTCATTATCTCATTTTTGACACCTCTGGCCTGCACAGAGTCCTGACCTCAACCCGATAGAACAGCTTTGGGATGAATTAGAGCGGAGACTGAGAGCCAGGCCTTCTCGTCCAACATCAGTGCCTGACCTCACAGATGCGCTTCTAGAAGATTCCCCATAAACACACTCCTAAACCTGAGGAAAGCCTTCCCAGAAGAGCTGAAGCTGTGTTAGAGCTGCTAAGGGTGGGCCGACTCCATATTAAACCCTACGGATAAAGAATGGGATGGCATTAAACCTCATGTGCATGTAAAGGCAGGCGTCCCAATGATGTGGCTGTTTTTAAATAATCTAATGAATTAAATACTTCACAACTGAAAGAAACTTAATCTCTTTTTTATTTAGTTTTGAAACTTGAATTACATTTCATTTTTATTTACTTTTTAATATTTTAGGACGAACTTGATCTCCATCTAGATTTATTTATTTATTTTTGAAAACTTGAACGGTCTCATTTTTATAAATGTTTCTATTTACCTCCTCATTTGTATTAATGTATTATGTATATATTCAGTATTTACGTATTTATTTATGTACATATTTATGAATTTTTAGAAAAATTTCTCTATTTATATTTTTGGAAAGATGAACTCAATCTTATTTCTGTTTCTTCTTTAAATCTTTAACTCTCTCTCTATTTTATGTGTGTTTTTAATTTATTTATTTGTGTAAACTTGATTTAAACCAAAAGATATGAACAATCATAATAAATGAATAATAAAATAAGTGCTTCACATTATAGAATAATTAAGTTCAGTCACATGACAAACATGACTCAGTGCATCATAAATCTACTCTAAATCTAAACTATATTATTCTCCTTGTTCATCAAACTTTCGTCATGATTTGTTTGATATTAATATTGTGCTGCTGCTGCATTGTCCATGTTTCAGTTGATTTGCTAGAGCACATATTCAAGCGTCAACATTTGAATGTTTTTTTTAGGCAGATGAACTTCCTGCTTACCAGGAAGTTATATTGTGGTTTTAAAACTGACCAGCTGCTTGAATTTTGTCACATAGAAACGTCACATCCTGAATGAGCAGATTTGTGCATCTGTATTTACTCATGTTTTGATCATCCTTGCAGATAAACAGTAAAAAGAAGGAGTCCGCATGGGAGTTCACTAAGAGTCTGTACGACGCCTGGTCAGGGTGGCTGGTGGTCACGCTAACAGGACTTGCGTCAGGTAAAACCACACACACACACACACACACACACACATTCTAGTACATCTATCTTTGTGAGGGCATTCAATGACGCAATGCAATCTCTAGCTTCTTCCCCTAAACCTTACCCATCACAACTAACTGCCTAACCCGAACCCTTAACCTAACTATAACCTGATCCCTAAAACCAAGTCTTGACCCTTGAACGGGCCTTTAAACGGGGGCTCAGAAAGTGAGGACCAGCCAAAATGTCCTCACTTTACTCTCTTTGTCCTGACTCGGATGGTATAAAACTCACACCGGTCCTCACAAAGATAGTCTTACAAGTACACAAACTCTCACACACAACTTTTCTCAAACTCACTTTCACACATCGATCCACCCCCTCACTCGCGTGTGTGCGCACACACACACACACACACACACACACGCACAAGAACGGAAACTTTTTCAAGGTCGTCAGATACTAGCACACAAGCCGCGCTGTAACGCATTTAAACAAATTAAACAAAAGAAGTTGAGTGAAGCTAATCTGCAGTAGTGAGTCCAGTAGAGTTAATTTAATCATACTGCTGGTTAAATATTAATCTCTAAATTCAGTCTCCAGGTGATCTTTGAAGAGACTCATAACCAGAAAACGATCTGTTAATTATCTGCAGCTGTAAAACTAGTCCAGATATAAAGGTTACTATTGCTGAATGATAATTTAATCCTGTTAATTATATAGTTACTCCAGTGGCCCGATATATAAAACATATAGAAATGTCAAAATATTCTCTAGATGTCATATTGTATTGCTAAATGTGGTTAATGTTATGGAGTCTTTTTAAAATAAACCTTTTTTTTAATTCTATTAATGAATATATCATACAGTGTTACTGATAGTACAGTTTTTATTTAACAGCCCACATGCAAATCAATATTGTGGTCGCTTAACACACACACACACATACACACATCTTTGAGCCGTAAGTCGTGGTTTAATCTTCAGGGGGCCGGTTGCATAAACCGTTAAGACTAGTCTTACAAGTTAGACATACATTTTTTTCTTTAAGACTGTTCATAATTTTTTTTAAATCCGTTACATAAAAACATAAACTGGCCTAATTTCATACGAAAAGTAAGACTGAATGCCACTTGCCTAACTGCTGGTGGCTCATACTAGATCTTAAGACACTGTCTAAACATAATGGCTTAGTTTATGCAACTGGCACCTGCTGAACACATGAAGAACACATAAATAACTGAACACATTATGCTGAACTCCGCTTATTTGTTCATTCACCCTGAGCTAGAGCATTTGCCTTTTGTCAGATGTGTATGTAAAGCTACATACAGTAAACTCTTACAGAAACGGTAACATCATTGTAAAAAATGTTACCTTACCATATACAGAGAAAAACATTAGTATTATACTAAATTTTACTATAAAGTACATAAAAAAAATAATGAATTTACAGTGAAAAACAGTGAAATCCTTTCCCAGAAAACCCTGCGTGATGCATCACAAATGAATGTGTTTTGTTTCTTCTCGTTTTTGTTATCAGTGATGTACATTAGGGACTTTTTGTGGTGTTTTCTGTCATTTGGTTCATGTTTATTGCACTAGTTCCTGTCATGGTGTTTTGTCTTTGGGCGTCTGACCCTGTGCTTCGTCTACAGATTGGCCATGTTTTATAATTTGGCTTTCTATTGTACCTCCTGTATCAGAGTGGTTATCAGTGCACTTTAAAGGGATAGTTCTAGCCTGGCTCCGCCCTCCTACGTACTTCCACTCAATTTTCATTTTCCTTCAGTACTCCGTCTGGGACTGCGGTATAGTCTTAGGTTTTCTCCGGAAAAATGTTTTACCGGTCCAATCAGCGAACAGAGGGAGTGTCTGAGAGCGATGACGTTGATGTTGTGCGCTAGTTTGAGTTGTAGTTCAGTAATGGCGGCGGAGAAAAGATGCGAGCGAAGCCATTCATTCTGTTGTGGCACCACTGCCGAAAATCCAGAAGTTAAAGCCGGAACAAGAACAATCTTTGCTGAGTTTTGTTGGTGGCCATAATGTTGTCTCCCACCACCCGCGTAAAAATCCCCGGCCGAATGACCGACTGCTTTAGACAAACACCAAGGTCATGTGGTCATTTAAGTGCCGTCCGAATCCACATCTCTGAGTTTTCAAGAATATATCACTTCAAAATTCACTGTTTATATCCTTTTTGACCCCTGCAGAGCACCGTACGGTTGCGCTGTAATTTGGATGCATTTCTAGACTGTATTTCTTTAAATGCTGGCAAGTATTTTCAAGAGCAATATATTTCATCACGCTCAAAAAATAAAAAGAAGAAAAGCACGTATACATTTGAATTGGGCCGTTATTTACCGCAGCATTTATTCTCATCATACCAAACATATGATACCGGGCAGTTGCCCAGGACGGCATTTTTACAAACATTAGTACAATTTTTGTAAAAATGCGGGGGAACAGTTCACTGGGTCTCTCCCAGAAGCAGAGGTGTGTGTGTTCATCTGAGCCTCATTGGTCTGTCACCGCTCGTCAATGTCAAAATATGTGAGAAAACCAATCAAATCAGAGCAGGCGGGCTTTATGTTCACACAGAAGCTGATGAGGCGCGAATTTTAGCAGCACGTCTCGACCTCTATGGTCTCAACACATTTCATATTTGATCTTCTTATTCAAGTCAGAAATGTTGAACAGATTACAAAAATATTCAGGCAAATGAAAAACTTTTTCGCAATTTGTAATTGAAAATAGGCCTATGTAATGTGATTCATAATGTAATTAACAAACAAAGAAATATTAACAAACTAATACCAACAAAGCCAGATCAGGCAAGATTAATAATGAATGTGTACATTGTAAATTAATATAATTCCATTTGTAGCATTCAGTAAATAAAAAAGCTCAGGTTTTTTCAGCCTGTATTGGGCTTAAGATTATTAATGAATGTGTGCATATTGTGAATCAATTTAATAAACTTAGTTACCTAGCTTTCCTGGTAGCCTTCAGGAAATTAACTTCAGAAAATTTTTAATAAAACATATAAATATCAGTTAACTAAATGTTTACTACTTTCTTCACTGATGACCAGTTTTCTTCTCTGCCCACTGACATGGTTTTCAAGCTATTGTTATCTAATTTTTTGGCCTTCAGAACATCTTAATATGCACAAATGTAGATCACAGGGGAAAAAAGGAGCTCGAAGGAGGTCTTACCCAGGGTGCAATTCAAAGTAGAACCGCCACTGATCCGAATGCACGAGTTTTAGGTTTTATCACTGAGGTGGCGCTGCACAATCTGCAGTTATTTTTTCGGACTTCCATGTGAGAAACAGAGGCGAATGGCACATGACATACGTCATGACCAAACGTTAGCGATTGGTTATGGCAGATCCAGAGCGGCTCTGGGCAGATCCACTAGTTTTAAACTTCAGCCGCCTTCAAGGAAGTTAACGCTTGTCAATGGAGAGTGGCCAGACTCTCTGAACAAATTAAATGTAGGAGAGTCTGGTAAGACCAGGCTAGGATAGTTCACCCAAAAATGTAAATTCAATGTATTTATGGCAACCACAACTGCCGTGTTTTTTGTCTTCTTAATGTGAATAGGTTATTTTTACAGTGTTCCTCACAATGGTAACCGGGATCTCAATAACCGCAGATCAGTCTTTCAGTGGTGCTTTCTGCTTCATTAGTGCGTGAAGGTTTGCACAAACGGCCGTCTTCATCCTTGTTCCCTCAGGAGCGTTAGCTGGCCTGATCGACATCGCGGCCGACTGGATGAACGATCTGAAGGAGGGCGTGTGTCTCAGTGCCATGTGGTTTAATCACGAGCAGTGCTGCTGGGGCTCCAACGAGACCACCTTCGCTGAGAGAGACAAGTGTCCTCAGTGGAAGACATGGGCCGAGCTCATTCTGGGACAGGCAGAGGTCAGTGGGCAACTCCATATATACCACCGCTCAAAAGTTTGGGGTCAGTAGGATTTAATTTTTGTAAAAAATGTAATTTTTGTTTTTTAAAGGTGCAGTAAGTGATGTCTGAGAAACGCTGTTACACATTTAAATCAACACCCAAACAAACACATTTTGTGAATATTTGTTAAGATGTCTGTTCGGTTTGTAAATGGGAGAAAAAAGAAAGTGGATTGGACTGATCCA
The DNA here is from genome assembly GCF_949357685.1 of Gobio gobio. NCBI lineage: Eukaryota > Metazoa > Chordata > Actinopteri > Cypriniformes > Gobionidae > Gobio > Gobio gobio. The sequence continues at coordinate 66,024,988 of NC_137098.1, read as the reverse complement.
CAAAGCACAAAGCATTGTAGCCAATCAGCAGTAGGGGGCGTGTCCACTCATGATGGGGAGAGAGTGAGCGAATCAGCAGTAGAGGGCGTGTCCACCCATGATGGGGGAGGAGAGAAAGCCAATCAGCATTAGAGGGTGTGTCCACCCATGATGGGGGAGGAGAGAAAGCCAATCAGCATTAGAGGGTGTGTCCACCCATGATGGTGGAGGAGAGAAAGCCAATCAGCAGTAGGGGGAGTGTCCACTCATGATGGGGAGAGAGTGAGCGAATCAGCAGTAGAGGGCGTGTCCACCCATGATGGGGGAGGAGAGAAAGCCAATCAGCATTAGAGGGTGTGTCCACCCATGATGGGGGAGGAGAGAAAGCCAATCAGCATTAGAGGGTGTGTCCACCCATGATGGTGGAGGAGAGAAAGCCAATCAGCAGTAGAGGGCGTGTCCACCCATGATGGTGGAGGAGAGAAAGCCAATCAGCAGTAGGGGGTGTGTCCACCCATGATGGTGGAGGAGAGAAAGCCAATCAGCAGTAGAGGGCGTGTCCACCCATGATGGTGGAGGAGAGAAAGCCAATCAGCAGTAGGGGGTGTGTCCATTCATTATAGTGAAGGAGATAGTGAGCCAATCAGCATGAAGGGGGAGTGTCCACTCATGATAGAGGAGATAGTGAGCCAATCAGCAGTAGGGGGCGTGTCCACTCATGATTAGGGATGGGCATTTTTGTCAATTTCTCATTTCGATCATCGATAGGTCTCAAAAACGAGTACTCGAGTACTCGGGGGCGGGGCATGTGCAGGGGGCGGGGCATGTCCGTCATTGAGATAATGAAAACTGTTATGAAAATGGTTGTTGACAAATACAAACGTGACATGAAAACAGGTATATGAAAACATGAACATATAAAACAAAAAATAACTGCTAGATTATGATGCATAAATGTCTTTGAAAAAGAAACATCTTTATAAAATGACCGTCTCAAATAACCAAGTCAATATCGAGCATTTCCTTTGAGCTGAAACTGTGAAATAACACCAGCCTGCAGAGCTTGCTAGCTGGTTAATAACCTCAACCAAATGCACCCTATATCAATATTAATATGAAGATTATTATGAACCTATTACGACATAAATCAACACAAAAGGACGTGAATGCGCACGTGAACTTCAGCGTGCTAGATTTTACAGGCTATGGTTTGAAACGGAACATTTTGAATGCGCTCTTCCCTTAACAACGCTGATACACAGACAACGAAAGCACACAGAAACAACATTTTATTAAAATCCTGTTCTCATTATAATGCTTTGACAGATTGACTCTGCACATCATGCACTTAATTTTATTATTCATGATCGAAGCGTTTACAGACATCACTGCGCGTTTTCAAACTCATAAAGAAAAACAACTTTAAATAAACTACTGTTAAAAAATACGAGAACAGTATAGCACTGCTGCATTACTAATGTCAATGATTCTGAGAAAGAAATAGCCTATCTGAAAAGAATATCTGTCTCTAAACCATGTCGAGCTCGAGCATTAATGCGTTTGAGCTGAAACTGAAGAGAATGAACAACAGCCGGTATAACGGCCGCGCTTTGCTAGCATATTAAGCTCAACCAAACGCGTTTTATATTAGATTAATCAGATATAGACAACATAAAAGTAATCTTACAACGTGCATCTGCAGAAAAGGACGCGAATGCGCACATGAACGCGATCTGAGTGTTCTCGCTAGTTTCTGTGGATCAGCTGATACACGGGAACTAAACACAGATCATTTACAGTATTTTCCACGGTGTTCTCATTATAATGCTATGTAGGAGGCGTGCTATAACGCTAACCAATCAGACCTCCGGTACCGTGCAAAACGACGCAATAACCAATAAAAAAAGAGACAAATATTTTTATTTTCAGGGCGATCATCGTTCTCATGATCGATGATCGCTGTCACGTTCGAGTACTCGATTACTCGACCACTGTTGCCCATCCCTACTCATGATAGAGGAGAGAGTGAGCCAATCAGCAGTAGGGGGCGTGTCCACTCATGATAGAGGAGAGAGTGAGCCAATCAGCAGTAGGGGGCGTGTCCACTCATGATAGAGGAGAGAGTGAGCCAATCAGCAGTAGGGGGCGTGTCCACTCATGATAGAGGAGAGAGTGAGCCAATCAGCAGTAGGGGGCGTGTCCACTCATGATAGAGGAGAGAGTGAGCCAATCAGCAGTAGGGGGCGTGTCCACTCATGATAGAGAAGAGAGAGTGAGCCAATCAGCAGTAGGGGGCGTGTCCACTCATGATAGAGGAGAGAGTGAGCCAATCAGCAGTAGGGGGCGTGTCCACTCATTATAGAGGAGAGAGTGAGCCAATCAGCAGTAGGGGGCGTGTCCATCCATTTCACAGAAACTGTAATTGTAATGTTGTAAAAGGACAGTTTTGAGTGTCATTGTTGGTCTGGAGCTGTTGTGCTGCTAGCGATTGTTGCATTGCGTGTTCGTGCATTTCAAGGGCGGAGCAATGAAGTGAGGGGTGTGTTGGTGTGGGTGTCGACTTATCAACAGTGTTTCTAAGAAATTGCTTACTGCACCTTTAAGCAAGGACACATTGAATTGATCAAAAGTGACTGTAAACACATGTTTAATGTTAAAAAAAATACCATTTCAAATAAATATATATAGTTTTTAAATGTTCTATTCGTAACTGTTTTAGAATCAGAAATGTGAGCATCAAATCATCATATTAGAATGATTTCTGGAGTAATGATGCTGAAAATTCAGCTTTGATCACAGGAATAAATTACACTTTACAATATATTCACATAGAGAACAATTATTTTAAATGGTAGTAATATTTCTGTAATATTTTTGATCAAATAAATGCAGGCTTGGTGAGCAGAAGAGACCCAACACTAATACAGATGAACTCCTCATGACGTTCGGTTGGCTTTATTAATGGCTCTTGTCTTTGTCTTCTAGGGTCCCGGCTCCTATATCATGAACTACTTCATGTTCACGTTTTGGGCGCTGTCCTTTGCCTTCCTGGCCGTGTCTCTGGTGAAGGTGTTTGCGCCGTACGCCTGCGGGTCTGGAATACCTGAGGTAATCCTGCAGATCAATGATAAAGAATAAGCGCTTGTCTTGAAACAGGTTTTACCTGAATTTTAGCACAATGAATATGATTTTTCAGTGGGTAAGCAGTTTTTCTAGTGGGCCATTATTGACGTGGAGGATAAAAAACCTAGCATTTTTCTATTATTAGTATTCATATTTTAAAAAAGTATTACTATAAAAAGTTGACACATCCTGAATCATATTATTATATATCTTCTCTCACTATACATCGTCTTTTCTCAGGTTTAGTAAAAGGTTATTTAAATGCTTCTCTAATCTGCTTGCAAATCAAACTGGCAAATGTTAAATGTTAAGACCAGCAGGTTTTACTGGAACTGCTGTAATAAAAGTGTCAAACTGTCTCGCTTTATTCATGACGTTGCTTAATGAAATGTTCATATGGGGCAGTGAAATGGTGTGCTGCGGATTACTGCATGCTCTTAGCCGGTCAGGTGACCACTGAGAATGAAGCATGAAAGCGCTGATATTGTCACTGTTTCTATGGATACCACGGGTGTTATGCAAGTTTTACATCAGCACTTTTTCCCGAGAGGTGTTGCTCTGTTAAACAAGAGAAGACACTTTCCACCAATAGAGAGCAAGGGTCATGAAAAGAGGTGTGTAACCTTCAATAAGTGTAAATTGAAACAACAATTTTGAAACAATTCCTTGTTTGTAATTTATATATGTAGTTATATATGTATTCAGCCATTTTTATATATATATATAGTGGTGGGCATCGATTAAAAAAGATTAACTAATCACACTTTTTCTGTAATTAATCGCAAGTTTTTAATATTTTACGTTTTTAATATTTTGATATTGTAGTAATTTCAGTTACTCTCCAAATTAATGTATAAACAATTTAAAGACAGCACATTTTAAATATGTGTTGTATTGTCATGTTTTTATGAATGAAGGCCAGTATCACTGATACTAAAGTCTCTATGAAACATTAATGACGTTACATTACAGTATCACTGAAAGCTCCCAATTTCAACATTTATTAGGCTTTAAAAAAACAACTTTTAATTTAAGTGAACTTAAAACAATCTTTACATAAACCCAAAATAATACATGTTATATTTACCCATGGCCTTCCCTGTTATACATATACAGAAATGTAATAGTTATCTTTCTTAACTGCATAAATAATAAATTAAATATAGATGAATCATCATTAAAGCTAAAATTTTCTGTTACCGTTGTTCTTTGATGAACATTATTGATGATCATCAGTGCTCCTGTCACTTTAAGAACAGCCGCGGATCTCACGCGCTGTCCCGCGCATCTCATTTCCTCACAACTCTTTTAGTTAATTTAAGACGTTATTTAACTAATTTAAGACTCCTAATATGAGAATACTCAAAGTCCTCTGTGTTATTGTTTGTTCAAGAGCAAAAGAGAACTCGATGTGAGCAGGAAACTGACGCGAGTCTATCTATGCGTCGAGTGTGTGTGTGTGTGTCCCTTGATTAGCTGACACGAGACGCATCCACACAGACAGGACACTGACACACACACACACACACACACACACACACACACACACACACACACAGGACTTTGGCATACAGCGCGTTCGCTTGTGTCTTGTCGCGCTTGGAAGCATTTACATGAATAGGAGCGTGATGATCATGTAACGCTAAGCAAAAATGGATATAAAAACGGACGCTGCGTTATTTGCGTTAAATATTTTAATTGCGTTAAGCTGAAAAAATTAATCGCCCGCGTTAACGCGTTAATTTGCCCAGCCCTAATATATATATATATAATATAGGGATGTCACGATTAGGGATGAAATGGTATGGAAATTTTACGTCACGATTATAGTGACCCAAATTATCACGGTTATTAATATTATCACGGTTTTCTTCAAATGAGATGAAAGTGTTCAAAAAGAACAGATGCACACACTTAAAACATTTCAACAAGTTTTATATTTGAAAATCAGCAAACAACAAATAAATCAAGCAGCTCTGAGCACTTTTTTTAAGCTAGATTCTGTTCTGTGGGATTTCCTTCCTTATAATGGCCGTCGTCAATAGCAACTCATAACGCATAAATAATAATAATTTGGTGTAAATATAATCTCTAATATTATCTCTGTAAATATGTTCTCAAGCAATATTCTCATCAGTGTCCTATCAGCTATGACGCATTTAAATCTAGCATATTTTTTGCATGAGCCCAAACAGTATCCTACTGAAATAATGCATATCCATATTTTCATATGATTTGGCAGTAAATAATACAAAAACATATAAAGGCTGTATGCTGTTTAAAAGTAAACATTGTTTATTAAAAAGATCAAGTGAAAAATAAGCAACCATATATATGCTTTGGACATGGGTTTTAATGGTGAGACTTTTGCTTTTGTAATCAGGCTCTCAAAAATTGGATTTAGATTTATCGCTCAAGACAATTTTCTTAATATTTAGATTTTTTTTGCACCCTCAGATTCCAGATTTTCAAATATATTATTTATTGTATCTCGCCTCCTATCCTAACAAACCATAAATCAATGGAAAGCTTATTAATTCAGATGTATAAATCTCATTTTCAAAACATTGACCCTTATGAATGGTTTTGTGGTATGATACACACTTTACTTTTAGAGCACTTTAATATGTTAATTAGTCATTAAAATGTATTTTTTGTGTTTTGTAATCCTGCCTCTCTCTCTCCCATCAGATTAAAACCATCCTGAGCGGCTTTATTATCCGAGGGTACCTGGGAAAATGGACGCTGATGATAAAGACCATCACTCTGGTTCTGGCCGTGGCGTCGGGCCTCAGTCTCGGGAAGGAAGGTCCGCTGGTCCACGTGGCCTGTTGCTGTGGCAACATCTTTTCCTACCTCTTCCCCAAATACAGCAAAAACGAGGCCAAGAAACGAGAGGTTAGCCATTGCTTCATTCAAATCCAGACATTACCTACAGTTTCAGGACGTGGATGTGTAGCCGGTGATCCTCCTGTCCGTGTCTGCGTTCTCAGGTGTTGTCTGCTGCTTCGGCTGCCGGTGTGTCTGTGGCGTTTGGGGCTCCGATCGGAGGCGTTCTCTTCAGTCTGGAGGAGGTCAGTCTCCCTTCCTTCAAATCAGACAAGACCGAGTTTGTTTCTCTTGAGCTGGGATCTCAAACATAGCCCTGTAAAGCTGTGTAGATTTACACTCCTGTTCAAAAGATTGAGGTCAGTTTTAAAGGGTTAGTTCACCCAAAAATGAAAATTCTGTCATTAATTACTCACCCTCATGTCGTTCGACACCCGTCAGACCTCCGTTCATCTTCAGAACACAAATGAAGATATTTTAGTGTAAATCTGATGGCTCTGAAAGGCCTCCATTGACACAATGGCACGGTTCACTCTCAAGACCCTTAAAAGGCACTAAAGACGTCGTTACAAAGTCCATCTCACTACAGTGGTTCTACAATAACTTTATGAATCGACGAGAATAGTTTTTGTGCGCAAAAAACCCTAAATAACGACTTACATAGTGATGACGATTGATTCATAACGCTTCGAAGCTTCATGAGGCCGTGTTTTGAAATCGTCATCACTATATAAGTCGTTATTTAGGGTTTTTTGCGCAAAAAAACTATTGTCGCCGATTCATAAAGTTATTGTAGAACCACTGTAGTGAGATGGACTTTGTAACGACGTCTTTAGTGCCTTTTAAGGGTCTTGAGAGTGAACCGTGCCATTGAGCCAATGGAGGCCTTTCAGAGCCATCAGATTTACACTAAAATATCTTCATTTGTGTCTGAAGATGAACGGAGGTCTGACGGGTGTCGAACGACATGAGGGTGAGTAATTAATGACAGAATTTTCATTTTTGGGTGAACTAACCCTTTAAATGTTTTTGAAAGAAGTCTCTTCTGCTCAAGACTGCATTTATTTGCTCAAAAATACAGATTTGACAATTTGGCCCTTGTCAAACTCGCACAAATCCTTACGCTTGCCCATTTTTCCTGCTTCTAACACATCAACTCTGAGGACAAAATGTTCACTTGCTGCCTAATATATCCCACCCACTAACAGGTGCCGAGATGAAGAGACGATCAGTGTTGTTCACTTCACCTGTCAGTGCTCATAATGTTATGCCTGATCGGTGTATACACAATATATATAAAAATATATATATGAAAGAGCTTCATAAGTAAATAAATAAAAAATAGTGTAGTTGATGTATGTATGGCGTTATGTCCCCCCCCCCCTCTCTCTCTCTCTCTCTCTCTCTCTCTCTCTCTCTCTCTCTCTCTCTCTCTCTCTCTCTCTCTCTCTCTCTCTCTCTCTCTCTCTCTCTCTCTCTCTTTCTCTTTCTCTTTCTCTCTCTCTTTCTCTTTCTCTTTCTCTCTCTCTTTCTCTTTCTCTCTTTCTCTTTCTCTTTCTCTCTCTCTCTCTCTTTCTCTCTCTCTCTCTCTCTCTCTCTCTCTCTCTCTCTCTCTCAGGTCAGTTACTACTTCCCTCTGAAGACGCTGTGGCGCTCGTTCTTCGCTGCTCTGGTGGCGGCGTTCGTGCTGCGCTCCATAAACCCGTTCGGGAACAGCCGGCTGGTGCTGTTCTACGTGGAGTACCACACGCCCTGGTACCTGTTCGAGCTCTTCCCCTTCATCCTGCTGGGGGTGTTCGGGGGACTGTGGGGAGCCTTCTTCATCCGGGCCAACATCGCCTGGTGCCGCCGCCGCAAGTCCACGCGCTTCGGTAAATACACTGCAGTACAGCCTCCTCGGGCTGGCTGAGCGCTTTAGTATCGTGCTATCATTGTCATTAGCCTGACGTCGTCATACTCAATTCTAGTCAGAATATGAGTCTGCTCCTGCTCTGTTGGGCGGTGATTATGGGGCGTGTTTGGTGGCTCTGTGGCTCTGTTTGACTCGAGTCCACACCCCCACCAGAAGCCTTCGCTCAGCTAAGGCGCGAAGGCTTGTGGTACCATCACAGAGAGGCAAAAAATCCCTTTCCAGAACATTTTCATTCAACGTTCCCAGCTGGTGGAACGATCTTCCCACCGCCATCCGAAACGCTGATTCGTTGACAACATTCAAAAGTCAACTAAAAACTCATCTCTTCCATGAGCACTTAACCTCTTTATAACAAAAAAATTTAAAATAAAAACTCTTTCTTCCCTTTTCCCTCCCTACTCTAGCCTGTGCTACACTGAGAAATGCACACGAACTAAGTGTTTCAGGCACTTGCTGCGCTCACTCGACTCTTCACGACCAACCGTTTATTGTACCCCCAAGTTGTAAGTCGCTTTGGATAAAAGCGTCTGCTAAATGCATAAAGGTAAATGTGTTTTAACCGAACCAGGAAAGACCTCAATTGGATAGACCTACAGCCAATCAGAGCAACGGAGCGACGCATAACTTTAGTTGTCAAATGTCAGCAGAACTCAACTGCACTGTGTTGCCATGTCCGCGGGTTGAAGCGACACCAATTATGTGATATACAGACCCAGGAATGTGAATTTTAGCAGGCAGCCCTGCCAAAGAACCCCCCTGGAAAGCTATTGGGCTTGTTTTTGGCTAGTTTTGAGGAGCAATTGGGCGGGTTTTGTTGTAAAAACTTGGCAACCCTGTCTGCACGCACGCTGGAATAAGTAGCCTAACGTTAGAAGAAAAAGATGAGTGTAAACGATCTTTGCCGGTGTTGTAAAAAAAGAATTGAAGGATACACAGAGTACTTACCAACACCATCATCATTTCTGAGAGAAATAGTGAAGGTGAACGCATATACGAACAAGTTTAGGATTAGAACAAACTCAACCCAAGCGCCTTTGATGACGTGGATGATTACGTTACGTTTATCATCTGTCCATCATCGTCTAAAGCCCGCCCTGACAATTTCATTGGTCCAGTTTCTGTTCGGGCATAATTAGTCCTCTACGGATCAAGTCCAGACCGAACTGCCCGAGTAAAAATGTTGTGGGCGGGGCTAAGTTCGGCTGGCATCCAGACTACATTGTTGTACAACTGTAGTGAATATTTTGAATTCGATTTAATTTTATATTTTCTTCTCTTCTTAATTTTAGTTAAAAGTTTAAGGAATTTTGTTGTTGTTTTTTATGTTTTAAAATTTGTCATTTGTATTAGTCAAGTCAGCTTTATTTCTATAGCGCATTTCACACACAGATGCTTGTAAAAAAAAATTACAAACGCATGTAATATGTATATATATTCTGCAAAAAATGAAAACAATAATGTCAATATTATTATTATAAGTGTGAATCAAAAAATTAAAAACGCATTTTAAAAAATCAGCATGATTTAATATCTTAAATGTCTTAGTGTGTGTTCTGGTCATAATTTAGACTTTTTAAAATCTAATTTCAGCTTTTTATCTCATAATTAGGATCCAAAATGTTGAATTATGTCAGACTTTTTAAAGTCCTAATTTCAACTGTTCATCTCACAATGACTTAGCATGTCTCATTTTTGACTTTTTATCTAAAAATGAGCACTTTTAAAATCATATTTTCAACATTTTATCTCTTAATTATGTCTTTATGATGAGATGAAATGAGCAGATCAGTAATATAGTTGAATATTTAGTGTCCCCAACTGAGCAAGCCAAAGGCGACTGTGCCAGTATAAGTTTGTTTTAATATGTCTATAAGGTTTTTTTTAAGTTAGTTATTTACAACACATATTTATGTGAATGTTGGATGTTGCAAGGATGTTGCAATCATTATTTTAACAGCAACTTTGAGAGAAACTGTGAACATCAGTGTTGCATGAATTAACACATTTTGTAAAAAAATTATTAACATAATTTATTAACATATGACCACAAAATTAAAAAAAAAAGTGTCAAGAAATAAAATTGACAGCCATATGGCCATAAAATGTGTAGAAGTGTTAATTTCATTAAACGATAACTGTGATTATATCAACATGAAATGTTGTTGATGAAAAAAGACGAGACTTTTCATTGAGTAGAACTAAAAGATTTATTTGAATAAAATGTGACTAAACAGGACGAGACAAACTAAGTACATTTGACACAGGACTAAAACTAAATTTGAAAATAGCTGATAAAATGAACACTCCTTTGTCATTTATTTTATTTGTGTTTTTTTATATTTGTTAGTTTTTTCTTATTTCAAGTAATGAACATAGTTTTAGTTGTTTAGCTGACGACGATAACCCTGATTAGCGTTTCTTCTGATCTTGTGGTGAAATGTTTCTCAGGCAAGTACCCGGTGTTGGAGGTGATCACGGTGGCGGCCATCACGGCCATCGTGGCGTTCCCGAACCCGTACACGCGGCAGAACACCAGCGAGCTGATCAAGGAGCTGTTCACGGACTGCGGCCCGCTGGAGTCGTCGCAGCTCTGCCAGTACCGCAGCCAGATGAACGGCAGCAAGGCGTATCCCGAGGGATCGGACGCCGCCACCCCCGGCGTTTACTCCGCCATGTGGCAGCTCAGCCTGGCGCTCGTCTTCAAAATCATCATGACCATCTTCACCTTCGGCCTGAAGGTGAGCAGCCGGCCGCTGCGCTTCGCATGTCTTTGTTGTGATGCCACTGTTGCGGAACTTTAATATCAATGTACTTCAGAGCATTTTCAATGCCACAGCATTTCAACCATTGTACATTTAGGCCATGTTTCATGACTCTGGTGCGATTTGTTTTTAAATGAATCGTTATTCTAAAAAAAACTTTGAGAAAAATCAATGTTGCAAGAAATTACATATTCATTCGTTTTTGTAAATGTTTTTTCATGCAGTGTCCGTTTTATTCACATTTAATGGCCATAAAGTTAAAAAAAAAAACACAAATAAAATAAAATTGACACATTCTTCATTTTATGGCCATACACAATCTGTCATCTCTATATTTTATTTTGTTTGTGTTTTTTATTTTATTTAATGACCATTACATAACATTAATAATGTTAATGTTAACATAACAAAACAAAAAGATTAGTCTATTTAAATTCTTTGGCCATACAATGTATAAATGTGTATTTTATTTGTGTTTTTATCATCACAGATTTATTTATTTAATTTATTAAAATGTTATAGCCATATTATTTAGAAATAGTTTCTCTTATTTTATTAGTTTTTAACAGATATTATCACTAAAGTCTCACCAACTGTAGTTGAACATTGTGTATCCACTTACAAAAAAAGCTTACAAATATGGTATTGCTAATAGACTTTACAATAAAATAAAATGTGAAACCAAATTTTTTTAAATCTTAATTTTTTTTTTTTACCTAGTTACCTTTTTTATACATCACTAATATTGACCAGTACTTCTATATGGTGAAGGCACGACTCATGAATATTAATTATGTGTACATGACATCTGCATATTAGGTCCAACTGATTTGCTACAAAGCAGGTTTTTTGAATCCTATAGTAATTGCTCTTGAATCTTAATTCGGTTTTGTGATTGGCCGCTTTTAAGAAGCCTTCAGAGCAACGTCAGCATGACCCAATGAATATTCAAGAGCCTTTGAGTTAAGTAAAAATTGCAGTTGCACCATTTACAAAACAAATTTGAGTGGATATTACCAGTTCTACCAAAACAAAGTAGCAACCGTTAAAATTATAACACTGCTTTTCACATTACAGTAGCGAGAGCAAGATATTTGTATGTTGCGATAATATTTTACGCAGAAAATGTGCTTAATTGTCATTAAAATAATGTCGCAATGCACAAAATTGGTCTTATATGTACTTTAATATAATTTTAAATATAATAATAAAAGAAATGAGAGGAATTGCAATCAAGCAGCCTGACGATTTGAGACCTGAAATGTTTTTTGTTGACGGTGTATTGTGTGTGTTTGCTGTGGTCAGGTGCCGTCGGGTCTGTTCATCCCCAGTATGGCCATCGGTGCGATCGCTGGGCGGATCGTGGGCATCGCCGTGGAGCAGCTGGCGTATTATCACCACGACTGGTTCCTGTTCAGAGAGTGGTGTGAAGTGGGCGCTGACTGCATCACTCCGGGGCTGTACGCCATGGTGGGCGCCGCAGCCTGTCTGGGTGCGTATGCATGCACGCTCTGACCTTCGTGTGTGTCTTTCCCAGCCTGTCTGACCGGTCTCACTGCGCCCGCTGTAGGTGGCGTGACCCGTATGACGGTGTCTCTGGTGGTCATCGTGTTCGAGCTGACCGGAGGGCTGGAATACATCGTTCCTCTCATGGCGGCCGTGGTGATGACCAGCAAATGGGTGGGCGATGCCTTCGGGAGAGAGGGAATCTATGAAGCCCACATCCGCCTGAACGGATATCCCTTCCTGGACGCGAAGGAAGAGTTCACGCACACCACGCTAGCGCGGGAGGTGATGCGGCCGCGCCGTAGCGACCCGCCGCTGGCCGTGCTGACGCAGGACGACATGACTCTCGCCGAGCTGCAGGCCATCATCTCCGAAACCAGCTACAACGGCTTCCCCGTCATCGTCTCCAAAGAGTCGCAGAGACTGGTGGGCTTCGCTCTGCGCAGGGATATAACCATCGCCATAGGTAACACAAACACATGCACATTGATTGCAGTTTGTCTCATTTCTTAAAGGGATAGTTCGCAGTTCGTAAATTCTGTCATTAATTCCTCACCCTCAAGTCGTTTCAAACCCGTAAGACCTTCGTTCATCTTCGGAGCACAAATGAAGATATGTTTGATGAAATCCGAGAGCTCTCTGACCCCTCCATAGACTGCCATTTAATTTAATTTAATTGCTAATTAATTCGACTCAGGAGCTGCTCTATATTTACAGCGTAAACTGTGTAATGCTGCGTTCACACCGAACGTGAATTGAGCGTCTGGAGCGAGTGATTTCCATGTTAAGTCAATGTAAAGTCGCATTGACACGCGTCTGGAGGTCCTGCGGTGCGTTTGGCGCGGTGCGATGGACACGATTTCGCCTCATTCACGAGTCCAGTTCCGCACGGAAGAGGCGAATTGGGTGTCTTGTGCGAGTGATTTTATTTGGTGCTTTTTGTGCATTCACGCATTTGAAGCTAATTTGCGTCTGATTCCGGAGTTGAAAAATGTAACTTTGGTGTCTGTTCACGCGCTGCGTTATCCAATCAGGAGCCTGCTTGCTGCGGTCATGTGGTGAAGTCCTTCAGATGAGACGTTAAACCGAGGTCCTGACTCTCTGTGGTCAATAAAAATCCCAGGATGTCCTTCGATAAAGAGTAGGGGTGTAACCCCGGCATCCAGGCCAAAAAAAATGTGCCCATTGGCCCCTGTCCATCATGGCCTCCTAATCATCCCCATATATATATACGATTGGGATCATCCCTCAGTCTCCTCTCCACCAATCAGCTGGTGTGTGGTGGGCGTACTGGTGCAATATGGCTGCCGTCGCATCATCCAGGTGGTGCTGCACATTGGTGGTGGTTGAGGAGATTCCCCCCTTCTATGTAAAAGCGCTTTGAGTGAGTGCCTAGAAAAGCGCTATATAAATGTAATTATTTATTATTATTATTATTATTATTATTAAGTGACGTGATAAACGGGGGCAGGCCCGCCCGGAGTCACTCATTCAAAACAGTGGCTGTGTTTAAAGGGGGGGTGAAATGCTGTTTCATGCATACTGAGATTTTTATACCGTTAAAGACCTAGATTTCCGTGCTAAACATGGACAAAGGTTTTTTTTTTTTAAGGTTGGACGTTTTATTGAGTATTTCTGTGCAAAAATACTCCTTCTGGTTCCTCATAAGTTTCGGAAAGTGTTTTTCGAGTATGGGTCCATCTGACGTAAGCTAGGACGGAATGTCCTTGTACGGGCCGTACGGGCTCTTCTCCCGGTAGGGCGTGCGCGCTACTAGAGCGAGAGCGCAAATGCACGCCCATTATTGCGCTGTGCTCAGCTTTAGGGAAGCTGGCTGCGCTGCAGTCATAGGACGTCACGAAATCAACAATGTCACCAAAGGTGTGTGTTTTTGGTTTTCCGGGAAACCCAAGACAAACCTGTACAGCTTTCCAAAGAACCCAGCGTTAATGGGATCCCTGCATTTCGGCAACGATTGTTTTATATACAAGGCCCAGTTCGACGGCGGATTTGTAGCTCGTCTAAAGGCCCTTTCACACCGGACGCGTAACGAAAAAGCGAAGCGGAAAAAGCGAATATTTCGTGTGCGAATAGTTGGCGTCAAAACCATTCACACCAGCCGCGACGCGAGTTTGTGACGTTTCAGAGCTCCAACATTCCAAAACATTTGCGCCGACAGCTGAGAAACACGGACATGTAATCATTCAGTGGAGACAAGCTTTTAATTTTCTTTAAAAGACCGAGAAGAAGGTTTTGTGTGCACCCAGTCTTGAAGAACAGAGAGTCTGAAGGGGAGTTTGCTAATCTTCTACAGGAGCTAAAACTTTATCATGGCCTGTTCCGCACTTACTTTCAAATGTCCGTGGGACAATTTGAGGAGCTCGAGAGACAGAGACGGTAGCAGCGCATCTGACCAGACACACACACACACACACACACACACACACACACACACAGTCTTCAGGAACGGCTCGATCCGGAGCTGCTGTGTTTCCAGTTGAGTCACAATGTAAACATTTAAGTGCCACAGTCGTACTGACGGAAACACATTCACTTTCCATAGTCGCGGACGCAATTAGATAAAAAAAAAAAATCAATTTATTGATTATAATATCTGTAGCCTATAGTGGGCAAACACAGCTGCATCTCGTGAGAAATGCGACACCTGGCAACGGTTAATGTTGATTGAATGGCTAGTGACATCAACTGGACATTTCGTCACCTTTGTTTCCTTGTATGTGATTGGTTTAAGCCTTTTCTGTCGCTGCGAGTGTTAAAAAAAATCGACATCGACACGAAAAAAATAAACATCGTTTTTTCGCCGCAGCACATTCGCGTTCGGTGTGAAAGCACTCATTACACAAACAGCTGATCAAAAAATAAAACTGTCAAAATCGCGTCCAGTGTGAAAGGACCTTAACGCTGAAAGATGGAGCGGTTCCAGCGATTAAGGTTGGAAGCAGGCAGTGAGTAAAACTGCTTCAAATGTCTTTGTGTTGTTAGCTATCGACTCGTTCATTCAAATGCGCTAATATTCATTGTTTTTCTATGTAAACACGCACTAGTCTGACATGGAAAACCGTTCCGCATGCTAGCTACTGCTAACATTAAATCGCATACAACAGTCCATAAACCAAATTATAGCCTCATAAACCATGAGTAGACACAAACAAATGTTGCAAAACTCACGCATGACAAGCCGTTGTAAGCAGGTAACATTATATAAGTTTTACAGTAACTTACACACCATTGAGACCTCCTGCTGGAGTCGTCGTTGCTGCTTCTCCTGTTCAATTTCAGCCTCTAGATCTGATTCTGGATCATATATGTATGCCTAAATCCGATTGATCTCCATGGTTTATTTAGGATACATTTTTTTCCACGTTTAAGGATGTCACAGCTTTCTCAGCTCTCAACGCAATCGCTGCGCGTGCTCGTGATTCTTTAGCTCCGCCCACACGATACGCCCCCAGCCGCTCGGTTTTTTCAGGAAAGACTCAGTACAGCCTATCTTTCTTTTAGAAATATAATAAAACTAAACTTTTCGGAGGTATGAAGGATGCAGTACTACTCTATAGACACTCAAGATTGACATGAGATTGACTGAAACTGAGTGTTTCACCCCCCCCCCTTTAAGGACTTGGCACTTAATCTGGACTGAAAGACTGAAGGACCTTGGCGTATTATTGCATTATGATGGTATCACAATGATGTAAATTGCTGTTACTGTTCTTTCATGCATTTTAATAAAAAAAAAGTCCCTCATTCAACATGGAGGAATGGCTGATATTGGCGGTGAGCAGTCATATGTAGCTATACGGGCGCGGGACAGGCGGAAGTACTGGCAGGCGCAGCTCCTGGAGCGCCTCGAACACGCGTCTATTTCGCTTCAAACGCTCGCTTTAAACACGCATCCAATTCGCTTTGGACAGGCGAGTGGATTCAACATGTTCAAGCGTGACGCGATAGAAGCGAATTTGATCCTCAGTTCGCGTTCGGTGTGAACGCAGTATAACTCTGACACAGGCCAGAACAAAATTGTTGAATAAAGTCGTTATTTTTGTTTGTTTTTGCGTACAAAAAGTTTTCTCGTCGCCTCATAAAATTAAGGTTGAACCTCGGAGTCACATGACTATTTTAACGATGTCTTTACTACCTTTCTGGGCCTTGGCAGTGTTAATTAAATGGCAGTCTATGGAGGGGTCAGAAGCTCTTAGATTTCGTCAAACATATCTTCATTTGTGTTCTGAAGATGAACCCGTCTTACGGGTTTGGAACGACATGAGGGTGAGGAATTAATGAGAGAATTTGCATTTTTGGGTGAACTAACCCTTTAATATGATTATATTGAAAACTAGATTAAAATATATATTCTAGGACCCTATGATTTCCACAATCGAAAAACACAGAATCTGGAATTTGTCATATTGTTGACGAGTAAATCAAAAGCAGGTCAGGACACTCAAATCGTGATATAGACTAGAGTCTGTGAATATATTCGCGCGGGGATGATGATGATGATGATGATGGTATAGTTTCAAAACTACTTCAAAGTTCCTGTTGTCACTGTAAAGCTGCTTTGAAGCATCTGAGTTGTGAAAAGCACTATAAATGAAGGAGGAGGTGATTTAAACCGCTGAAAGACCAGTCATGAAGTCATGTGTCTCTGTGTGAATGAATGGTGCAGTCGTTCGGTTTCATTTCCCACACACACACACACACACACACTGAAGCACGTGTGACACTCACTGTGTTTTCAGCCTCTAGCACATCACTATTTGAGGACATGAATGCGTGAGCTTCATCTCTAGAGCCGCTCTGAGTCATTTAACGTTTCAATTTGAGAGAAATTATTGACATGTCTAATAAACACACACAAACTTAAAAGTCTTCACGTCAAAATAAGAGTTTGGTTTAACTTAAAGAAATATATTACTGTTGTACAGTAGACTTAAGCTACTTCTCAATGTTATAGTAATATAAACACTAATAATAATAATAATAATAATAATAGTTATAAATAATTATTAAAGCTCTATTTTTTTTTTAAAGAATAATCAAAATTAGAGTGAGTCAAAACTTCAAAACTTCAGTGTTTTAATTTTAACAGCACTTTGACAGAAAAGTTTGTTCGATTTCATATGATTAAAAGATCAATTCAATTATTGTTTTATGCATTCATTTGATTGCCAGAAAAATTGAAATACACAACACAGAATTTCTGGAGGGAAAAAAATCATAGAAATGAAAAAATGTATACATTAAGAAAATTAGACATTATTTTTGATTATTAAAACTTAATTAAACCATTAAAATGGTATTCAGAAAACTAAAAAAAATAAATAAATACAGAATTTGGTAAAAAAAAAAAAAACTGAATTTGAGAAAGAAAAATGTATTTCTTAGAGCCATAAACATGTATATTTTTATTTATTAAAGGTTTAACAAAAAATATATTCATATAAATATTGTTGTTAAATTCAATCAATTTGTTCAATTCAATTAAAACCATTAAAATTGAGTAAAAAAAAACGGAATCCAGAAACATTTCAATGGAAAAAAAAATGATTTCATAGGGCCCTAATATTGTAATTTAATAAGTGTAATGTATTCCTGTGATCAAAGCTGAATTTATCATCATTACTCCAGTCTTCAGTGTCACATGATCCTTCAGAAAACAGCTTCATATTTCTGTAGAAACGCGTTACATTTTAAAAGAACCACATTTCAAAAAGATTCAAAAGAACATCTTTTGTAACATTATAAATGTCTTTTGATAAATGTAATGCATCCTTGATGAATACACGTATTTAGGAACCATAGACTAAATATGACGGTGTAGTTTAAAATGTTGTTAACGTCTTTCCTCTTCCAATCTTAATATGCAGGAACAAACCAATGACGTTCGTCTCTCGCTGTTCAGTTTGGTGTGAAATGTGACGTTTTCATGAAATTCACACATTAAATTGTATTTCAAATGGTTGTTTCTGCTCTTTTCAGAAAACGCCCGGCGTAAGCAGGAGGGAATAATCCTGAACTCGCGGATCTATTTTACCCAGCATGCCCCGACCCTCCCCGCAGACAGTCCCCGGCCGCTGAAGCTCCGCGGCATTTTGGACATGAGCCCCTTCACCGTCACCGACCACACGCCGATGGAGATCGTGGTGGACATCTTCCGCAAACTCGGCCTGCGCCAGTGCCTTGTGACGCACAACGGGTGAGTGTCCGCCGGGACGACCGAGTCTCTTTCCTCCTCCTGTGTTGTGTTTCAACTAACATATGTCCCATCAGCACACACACACACACACACACACACACATCTGCTGATGGGTTTCGTGGTGTCATTCATCTAGGATTTCACACACTGAACCTCCTGTCAAAACACACACTTTTTTACACCTGACAGTATCTAAACAGGCGGGACGATATTGAATACTTTCAATATATATTCGCAATTATTTTACTGGTTATACAAAATTAAGCAGCATTTTTTTTTGTGTACATTTCAAGTTTATTATAAAGTGTGCCATTAGATTAGATTCCCAATCTCGAATAAACATAGTTAGACTTTGATAAGTTTGGAATAATTAAGTTTTTTGGGGTTTTTTTTTACATGCTTTGAAAGAAAGACTGGACTGTTGGAAATTCAGTTTTGCATCACAGGAATAAATTACATTGTATAATATATTAAAATACCAGTTATTAAATATATAAAATATATAGTTTTTATATTGTAGTAATATTTGACACCTTTTTTTATTTTATTTTTTATCAAATAAGTGCAGCCTTGGTGAGCATACAAGTCTTCCAAAAAGAAAATATTAAAAGCATTTGAATAATAATGTATTTTCCATGAATCAGTTTCAAATCTGTGATTTAGTGATTCCTTTGTGCCATTATCCAAAATGGCCACTGACTTTTTTCATATATATATATATATATATATATATATATATATATATATATATATATATATACATACATACGTACCTATTAAGCTCATGTACCCATTAAGCACACACTGTAAAAAAAAAAAATCAGGTCTCCAATTGAAAATTTTCCTTGATGCAATTTAATTCACAGAAATTCAATTTGGCCAACTAAAAAATGTAGATATGATCAGTCACTTGAAAATGTTCCATTGGATTTTTGTTTTTTTACAGTGCACCACTATCTTTGAGCTCAGATTGTAAAAGAAATTACTTGATGTATTAACCAATTGATGTGTTTGTTACTATATGCCTCCTGTAATTTCAAGCTAATCAGTCCATTGCACACTGAGATATGGGTATTCATGTGTTCACACCGTCTGGCGGCCATTTTGAATGTTGTCTGAAAACTTTCATCAAAAGAGGAGCCCCTTAAATATGCGTTTTTTTTAGATGTTTAAGCCTTTATTTTCGATCAGTATAATATAACCTGGATGTGGGAAATAATTACAGTCGATCCAAAAGATAGTTTTAGCAACACAGCGCAGATGCTACAGAACATTGTTAGCTTACCAGCTGTATAAGACTGTGTGCTACACTAATACATCACTTCACAGGCATTACTGGCTTGCACTTTTAAATCCATTATATTATAAATGTACAGTTTATTGATATTCTGTGGTTTTACACGGCTGTATTTATTAAAGACTTCATATTATTGTGCGGTGAGCTTGAAGGGTCACGACTATGACAATCACAGCTTCAGTGTGATATCGATGTATAATTTCATCGATATTTTCAATAATCGCTGTTCATATTAAAATATGTATGAACTTAATACATGACCTAGATTATTTATTTAGCAAAATTGTCCTTTTAAATTGAATTTAATAATATTTATTAATTAAAAAATGTTTATAAAATGATTCTTTAAAAATTTGTTGTTTAAAATAAACAAGATTTTCCCCAAAAACACATGTTGTGAGCTCAATGGCAACAGGGGTGTGAAGGGTACAAACATGTCCCCATTAAGCACAGCCAGACCTTTTGCATTTAATGATGTACATCTTAATTTAAACGCTTTTGTCATTAAAAATAAAATAAAATATTATTGACATAACTTCTTGTACTCAAACCAATACCCTGAGTCTCAATGTAGATTTTGGTGAGCTTAATAGGTACATTTACCCTAATCTAGCAATGCAATCATTTAGACATGTGAAGTGTAAAAGCCCATTAATTGAACCTCGTTAGAGATTAATTGGTTCCAAATTATTAAATAAACTCTAAAAAAAGAGAAAAATGTGAATGAAGCAAATATTCATAAACAGAAAAATAAAGCACTTTATTGTGCAACAAAAAAGCATGCAAGGAAACTGCACATAAATCTGCCTTGTGTAAAAAAAAAAGGGGTGAATTCAGGGTGAATGGGACACTTTTCCCCAAGTCAACTCAATGGCATCCCAGAATTCATCCCTACACACTGATGATCCCATTCTGATTATGAAATTAAGCTAACATGAAATTGATACGTTTACCCTATATAACCAATTAATCGCATCTAACATAAAAGTTTGTATTATATATTTGTGGTGTGTGTGTGTGTATATACGTTTGTGTGTGTATTTACAAACTTTTATGTTAGATACAATTAATCGATTTGACAGCACTAATATATGTATTGAATATTTTTAAAGGGTACAAAGTATCTTTCCTATCAGATCATTTTTCTTTTAAGATCCTGACAAACAAGTAAGGTATAAACATGATCAAATTCTGCGTGGCATGTTTATATCTGTTCAAGCCATGAGTTTCTCCTCATTACAGCTAGAGGGAGTTTTAAGCTGTTAAATAAAGCAGTTCCTCTACAGAGATCCTGCAAATGCCGTTTCCAACAACAACAAAAATAAGAGCTCGACAAATCGCAGAGGAAAAGGACGGTTGGCAAGAGCCAGACCATTCAAATGCTAATGCAGACAAAAATACTCATTTCACTTGCTTTAATGCAGAATGCGACTGTCCAGTAATGTAATTTGCATTATAGCAAGCAATATAACTTAATTAATTAATAATCAATACTCACTTAAATTGCAAATTTTTAATTGTGTAATGATCTCCATTCTCCAGTGCGTTGTTGCAAGATAAAGCTGGCTTTCTTAATGACAGATTTATTCAAGCATACATTACACAATGACGACAACAGGTACAGTAAACTTTACACTAACTGAGTCTAGACCTTATTCTGAGTTACAGATCTCCAGAGACAAACAATAATCTGACTGCAGAAACCATCATTTTGGTTCCTGTACGGTAAAGTCACTAACGCTCAAATCCTTATTTAGCCCTTTTTATTTCACACACATGGTGGCGGCTAACATTATATTATATTCATTTAATTTGTTTAATTGCTTTGTTTAATTGCAACTCTAAACAGCTGATTATTTTGATGATCTCAGTAAATTTCTGTTGATATTGCTTCTGTTGTCTTGTTACTCTTATGTTGTTTTTATTTGTTTGTACTTGAGTTGTCGGTGTAATTTTTGTTGCTGAGTGATGGTCGTCACGGTGTGTGTTGCAGGATTGTATTGGGCATCATCACAAAGAAGAATATTTTAGAACATCTGGAAGAGCTCAAGCAGCACGTGGAGCCCTTGGTGATTAGCCCCTCCCACGCCCCTCCCACTCTGCCTGTTAGACTCCGCCTCTTAGGAGGGACGCATGAAACTTGAGTGAAAAAGACAGTTCTGAAAGGCTGCCCTAAAATAAGTCACAATTCCAGCTAGTTGTAGATGAATACACTTTATCTGTTGTTGCATTTAAGCTACTCTCTCATGTCTATTCACTTTCCCTGATGTCTGCCAGAGTGTTTACACCACCTGCCGCTGAAATTGATCTCATTTTGAATTTAAACGCACGTATTGTGCGACACAACTTCAATCCTCTCGAGGTGGTCCTACATGCAGGGTCCAAAATGAACACTCGCTGATGTCATTTAGACTTAAAAAGGCTTATTGAAGACACCTGGAGTAGGTTATTCAACGAAAAATGTTTACAATGGGACTTATCCATCGGAAAAATAACAGAATGGAGGTTTTGTTAAAGATTATCAGGACTCTTTGGGGGAATAACACTAAATAAATAACACTTTCTCTTTGTTAAGAAAGTTTAATAGGGTCAGCATTTCATGTTGTCGTCATTGTTTTTAAACAGTGTTGACCTGAGTGACGCTAGTTTATGGCCGCATTTGCATTATATGGTTCAAGTGACCCAATTCAGATTTATTTATTTTTTTCACTTCCATGTGGCACAGATCGGATATAACCCACGAACGCGTAAGCAGGAAAAATCCACGTGGATTCCGATTCTCTCAGATCGGTTTCAGGCCTCATTCAAATATGGTAATAAATCTGAATATGAATCGTGCATTGGCGTCAAATGCGGATATTCCCGTCAATGCGAATCGTACGTCATTTAAAATGAAAGCAACTATTAGCTCGATCACAGTGACAGGACTCTTTTCAAATGCGCAATGGAGGATGAAGACTCCACAAAATGTTTTGCTGACCTTTAAAGATGGAGTGTAAGAAAGATAAAGCTTGTATTATCATTTCGTCTGCATCCAATGCAAATTGGGTTGTTTTTACTGGGGATGCACCAATATAAAAAAAAATTGTCCGATACCGATAATTCTCTGATAATATTTTAAAGCAGATAACCGATATATTGGCCGATAAATCTAAAACCAAATTATAAAATTGTTTAGAGCCTATTTACGAAAACATTCAAATCCATGTCCCAAACACACAATTATAATATTCTCATTAACATTTTATAAAGCCGGTATGACAGACTTGCGCTGCACATGAACTGTATTTTCCTTTTTGAAGTGATTCCAATCATGTTTCAAGCAATTCAAAATAGGGCTGTGCGATTATGATGATGTATAATGGATGGACGAAATAAAAAGTCTATCGTTTCATATTATGCTCTGTCGTTTATTTTCGCAAAATACATTTTTTACGGCAATACTTTTTCATCATTTGGACGCCACCACGAGGATTCAGGCAGAAACGCGAATAACTAACAGCATGGCGAGTGTGTTCGTGTGCCTCAGTGCATCAGGGCAGTAGCTCAATATAAAGATACACATCCGATGGTCTAAAATCGCTTGAATGTCTAAACTGGAAAGCCTTAAAACACATACAATTGACAAAAGTGACGCAAGTGAAAGTGATCTGTCTAGGGCTGCCACTAACGACTATTTTTATATCAATTAATCTATCGACTAATTTATCGATTAATCTATCGACTGATTAATCAATTAAACTATCGACTAATTTATCACAATTTTCAACAATTTTACTTAAAAACATTTAATTTAACTTGCAACGTTGGCCTTCAGTAGTGTACTATAAAAAAAGTATAAATGTAAACAAGCCCTTGACTAAATGTAAAACTAAAAGAGTAAAAATATAAAGATACACATTTGTAAACCAACATAACAAAAAAAAGGGAATATCAGCAAATACTTTTTATATAGCCCTGCCCTGCTTCACACAGAATATGAGGTCCGGCCCTTTAAGAGCTGCACGGACCAAATTCATTGTAACACCCGATTTCTCATTCAACTCTGTATACGCTCACTAAAGACATATCCGACTGCGTTTACCCGAATACTCGCCAGGGCGTGGATTTGTACATATTTTTTACCATTCAAACCCAATAATCCGTGAAACTGGCGTCGCGATCTGTCTGAGTGAAAGGCGTGTGCGCGCTTCAGGTCAGAGTCCGGCCGCACCGCACTTTTCTGTTGCTTACTTTTTCCTGAGCTGCGCTTATTTATTTGACTGCTTCCATTGTTTAGTGAACGGTGGAGCTCACACACACGTCCTCACTCCTGCTTTCACACATTGACGCACATTAAGAAATACTGCTCTTATAGAGTGCTGTCATTTTTAAAGTACCGGTACTTATACAATTTCATATCGTGCCCAACTTACCCAGTTGACTAAAGATATTGACCTGAATTATCAGCGGCGTCGCAGTCGATTGTATCGACCAATCGCGACAGGCCTAGATCTGTCTTCAGGGCTTCAGACGCGGCTGGGCTCTGTCACAGAAAACAGTTGGCGTGCACTGAAGTGCTATGTTTTCCATATTGATGTTATTGAATGGTGTAAAATCACTTCAATGTTCAAACCGGCAAGCCTTTAAACGCATACAATTGACAAACTTTCTCGAAGACGCTGTGTGTGTTGACTGATGTTTGAGTTCGCCTCCGTATTGCTTCCAAGCCGCTGACTGGACGGGGCGGAGTCACGTGACTACACGCGCGGTATGTTTTTAAAGGGAATGTATTAACAGGATTAAAATATATGTAAACTATTAAAGGGATAGTTCACCCAAAAATGAAAATTAGCCCATAATTTACTCACCCCCAAGTCATCCTAGGTGTATATGACGTTCTTCTTTCATACGAATAAAAGTTATATTACAAAAGTCCAGGCTAATCCAAGCATTAGAATTGGATTCATAGTTGCTCTGTTTTTGAAGTCCATAAAAAGTGCATCTGTCCATCAAATACCGGCCGCATTCAATGGAAAAGTGTTGAATGTTGAAAGTGAAACTCAAGATGCGTACGTGACGTCATGACGAGCGGACCTAGTCTTTCGATTGGCTGGGGAACTTTCAACAATGTGTCCATAAATTGAACACAAATGGCGGTCGGCCGAAAGTTTACTTGATAGAGTTTTAAATATGGATATTTTTCTTACACAAACGCATTGATTCGCTTCAGAAGGCCTTTAACACCCCAGGGCCGCGTGGAGCAGTTATTTGATGGACAGATGCACTTTTTATGGACTTCAAAAACAGAGCAACTATGAATCCAATTCTAAAGCTTGGATTAGCCTGGACTTTTGTAATATAACTCTGATTTTATTCGTCTCAAAGAAGAATGTCATATACACCTAGGATGACTTGGGGGTGAGTAAAACATGGGGTAATTTTCATTGTTGGGTGAACTATCCCTTTAATTGATTGAATTTACAAAAAAGCGATATAGATAAATATCTCGTTACTGGGATATGAGATGACTTATATCGTGATATGAGATTTCGTCATATCACCCAGCCCTAATTCAAAACCGCATCTGAAGTGTCTCAGCTCAAAGAAATAATCCATTATTTATCGGCTTGAATATATCGGCCAAATTTTCTCCCGATAACAATAATATTAAAAATGAACATATATCGGCCGATACCGATACGGTGTGCATCACTAGTGTTTACTTCATTTCGGGCCTTTTCCGGGTCAGTGTGCCAAGTGTACAATGTAAAGGCAGATATCTGATACGGGTCACTTTTAACAGATGTCATAAAATAAATCAGAATTGGGCCGCAGTGTAAATGGGGCGTAAGACACAGTTACCCCTTTTCCACCAGCATGACCGGATGCTAGTTCAGTGCTAGTGCCGGTTCGGATTTGCCTCGACAGACGAGCCTTCTAAGAACCGGTTTGCCTTTCCACGGGCTAGAGAGCCGCCACAGAGCCAGGTCTTACTCCACTGTATACGCCTCATCTTTCTCAGCGACGCTAGCGAGGCAGCGGGAAACACACACACACACACACACCAGGCTTGTTTGAGATGCATCTCGAACAAGCCTTCCATCAACAATGGCGAACGTTGCGTTAATATTGATGCACATGGCTTTGCGATCCTACATCGGCCTCAAAACACAGCGAAGCTCGCCTTTATTTGTGTCGACGGAGATTACGATCGAGCAGCTATTTGCTCGATTAGCTGCTATTTCAAAGATGGCGGTCACAAGTTTGTGTTGGTCTTGTTGGTCACGGTAACCCCGCCCACATCCCCTGACACAAGCGGTTTTTCTAGACCAGCAATGTTTCGGTGCTACTTAAGAAACAATTTTCCTGGTTCAGAGCTGGTGCTTTGGGTGTCGAAAGAACCGATTTGAAACTAGGCTCTGGCTCCGAACCAGCACTCAAACTGCCTTGGTGGAAAAGGGGTAAGTGATCTGTGTTGATAGCGCCTTCATTTTGGACCCTGCTTCCAGGACGTTATTCCTCTGCAGACATCACGTCTCTTGTAAGACTTGCTTTCACTCAGATTGCTCGTGTCCTCGGCCCATCCCAGCAGGGAAGAGTAGTCTGTCACATTAGCCGTGGTGTCTTTTGAAACGCACCCTTTATGTAGACCTTCCCTTTCAGTTCTGCATTGTGCACGTGTACTCACAAAGCACATCTAATACACATGCCGTGATGTCCTTCATCTAAATTTGATTTGTGTTTGTTTTCCTTTTTGCTTATTGCTAAATTCCTCCCGGGGCTGCCTGGTCTGCGTCCGCTGGGCTACAGATCGATGACATCTGACCCCTCGCGCAGCTCCGCCCCTACACGATTGGCGAGTAACTGTCGTGTGTAGCGGACTATTTTCTCATTCACCAACATGTATTATCTAGTCATCTTTGTAGTCACAGTAGCTGTTCCTAGGATGCTGTGTTGTTCCCATATCGATTTGGTGTGGCCTCTAGAATCCTAGCACTTCCTGTAGTTTGTAGTCAGAAGTTCCTGTCCCCTAAACCAACAGTCCTCACCTGTCTCACGTCACACACCCTGTCCTCTTTCAGTTGTCTGATGTTTGAGCTTTTCACTTTCTTCCTGTCCACAGACATCTCGCAGACATTTCACAAACATTTCACAAAGGTTTGACAATGGTTTCACGAGCGTTTTATGCCTCTAGTTTGGATGGATTCTTGCATTTCCGGCTCTCGTCAAAATTGTCACACCTTTTTATCTGTGATACAATCTGTCATCAAGCTTAAATCCCTTTTTCGAAAGCAAAATCAAGAGCATATTTAAAGTGTTTGTTGGGCATCCACATTTCAGGAATTGGTGATACTGTATCCATCTAAAAAAAAAAAAAAAACAGTGTTGGAGGTAAAGCGTTACAGATGGTACGTTACACAATGTGTGACTAGCGGCCTGTTACTTCTAAAACTAAGCATTGAGTTTCTTTTTTGAGTCCACACTATAAAGCCCACGTTATTTTTATACACTTTTACACTAATAAACATACAAAAGCAGTGGAAAAGTAACTATGTGGTGTAGTTAATTGTTTTTAAATACTTTTATGAGTAATGTTACCCCTAATGTAATGCGTTAAACGCCTATATTTCAAATGTTTATCAAATGAAATGTAGTGTTTGGGTACAGACATCTTAAAGAATTAGTTCACTTCAAAATGAACATTTGCTGATAATTTACTCACCCCCATCTCATCCAAGATGTTCATGCCTTTCTTCAGTCGAAAAGAAATTACGTTTTTGAGGAAAACATTTCAGGATTTTTCTCCATATAATGGACTTCAATGGGAACCAACAGTTGAAGGTCCAAATCAATGCAGTTTCATTGGAAGGGCTTCAGAGGCTCTGACCGATCCCAGACGAGGAATAGGGTCTGATCTACACAAACATCGGACATTTTCTAAAAAAAAAATTAACCTTTATATAAGTTTTAACCACAATTGTTCGTCTTGTGCTGGTCTGTGACGCACCAGGCATTACGTAATCACGTCGGAAAGGTCACGCTGGACGTAGGCGGAAGTAACTTCCCATTGTTTACAAAGTGAACGTGTGAAGCATCGTTATGTAAACGTATCTATGGTGTGAAGACTATGGGGCGGTACTTCCGCCTACGTCTAGCGTGACCTTTCCAACGTGATTACATAATGCGCGTCGCAGACCAGCACAAGACGAACAATTGTGGTTAAAAAGTTTATATTGTATTTTATTTGTAGTAAATGGCAGATGGTTTGTCTAGATAAGACCCTGTTCCTCGTCTGGGATCGTGCAGAGCATCTGAAGCCCTTCCTTTGAAACTGCATTGATTTGGCTCTTCAACCGTTGGTCCCCATTGACGTCCATTATGTGGGGAAAAATCCTGAAATGTTTTCCTCAAAAACTTCAATTATTTTCGACTGAAGAAAGAAAAACGTGAGTAAATTGTCAGGAAATGTTCATTTTGAAGTGAATGAATGCTTTAACAGTGTTACAAATAACATGTTACATAATCACATTGTTTTAGAAACTGACTGTAACAGACTGTTAATTACGCAATATATTGCGTTACTGTTTAAAATGTACTCCTATAATGCCCAAGTTATTTGTATACAATTTTACACCACTAAATATACACAAGCATTGGAAAAGTAACAATGTGGTGTAGTTGTTTTTTAGTAATGTTTACATTTCGTAATGTTTTTAATACTTTGAGTAATGTAACGCCCACTGTAGTGCGATAATGTCACTTTGTCTGTTGAACGCCTGTATTTCAAAAGAGAATTTAGTGTTTGGGATCTCAGTCATTTAAAGAAAAAAAAAAACTGTTCAGGTAAAGCGTTACAAATAACATTACATAATCACACTGTTTTAGAAGTAACACGCTGCTAATTATTATTATTATTATTATTATTATTATTATTTTAATTTACACTATAATGCCCAAGCTACTTTTATACACTGACATAATGTACAAAAGTACAGGAAAGAAATTGTTAAATATTTAATGGATTTTTTTAAATAAAGTAATACTTTTGTAGGAGTAATGTAATGCAGTGATGTCACTGTTAAACGCCTATATTTCAAACATTTATCAAGAGAAATCAGCGTTTGGGTACAGAAACCTTAATCATTTAGAAAAACGGTGTTAAAGGTAAAGTGTTACAAATGACATGTTACAATCCCATTGTTTTAGAACTAACAGGCAAAGTATTGCATTAGTTTTTTTTTAATTTTACACTATAATGACTAGGCTACTTTTATACACCAACATAAATAATGTACAAAAGTACAGGACATTTTAATTGTATGAGTATTGTAACGCGTACTGTAATGCAGGTACATTGAAAACGACAGTCTTTGCTGCAAATGAGTGACTCTAGAAAACCCTTTTTTTACTATGTAGTATTATTATGAGTAAGATGATGTAACTCAATATAACTTGACATTGTGTCTCTGCTGCAAATGAGTGAAACGCGACAAAACTAGAGACGCTTTTTTCAAGTGACGTTCCCCAACACTGTGAACGAATGAAATGCACAATATCTGCACATCCTTTAAAGATGCTCTTGAATTTGTGTTGGAAAATTAACTTCACTTTCTTGTTCACCAAGGCCAGAGTGTGTGGATGAGAAGGAGGCGTTCACTCACTCTGTTTCACTTCTGTTTCGCAACACACTTGCTTCTCACTGTGTAGGTGCTGTCGGCTCATACAAATAACGTAGCGTTTCCTGCCCTGAGTAACACGGCATATTCTTCCACACTCTCTGCCCTTCTTCAACCCAGAGGCTGTCAGCGTTCTGTTGCCAAGACTGCGCAAAACTACATTTGATTCTGGATCAAAAGCCGTCTCTGAGAATAGAGAAAAATCTCACTTCATTGGGACCTTCCTGCAAAACTTGGCAACAGAAAAAAGATGTCAGTTCTCTCCGCACTTGTCAAAAATGCACATGGTAAATGTCTCTACCTCTTTCTGTCTCTCTTTTTCTAGGCGCCTCCTTGGTGTTATTACAAAAAAAGATATCCTCCGTCATATGGCCCAGATGGCAAACCAAGATCCCGAGTCCATAATGTTCAACTAGCGTCCTCCTCTTCCCGATACGAGGAAGACGAGAGTGAAGAGGAGGTCCTTCTACTGGACAATTCATCCCTCTGACCACACGCCCCTATGGTACCCTAAACCGCCCCAGTAAAAACAAAAAAACACTATGCCAGATGGGACCCCAACCTCTGGATATTTGCACAAGACTCCAGAAGGAGACTTTCGAGGAAGACTTTGCTTGGAAAAACTGGGAGAAGCTCAAGTCTCGGATGCCCCAAGTGGACGAACTTTCTTCAAAACACTAACACGAACTCTCACACGCGCATGCAAAAACACCCACCCTGCGGTCAAGACACCTTAACTCCCGCCTCCGGGTCCCGCTTATTTGACCTCTTAGCCTCCAGCCTGAGAAAATGTGTCCTAATGAGGTGAATGGTCAAGATGAACCGCTCGAAATGCGAGGAGGGACCTTCACCGCAGACCCCTTACAGCCCCAACAAATGCCCCCAAATGGACTCTGACATTGTTTACTTGTAGTGTGTGTGAGAGAGAGAGATTCGACAAAGAGACCCCTACATTCCAATCGGGATCTGATGCTGTGAAGCCGAAGAGTCCCGTACGTATGGAAGCGTCGCCCATGCAAGTGATCTCGACACTGCGAGGTGAGATCAACAATACAAACGTGGGTTTTGTGCTACCTAGCAAAAGGATGTTGGAGGAGAACAGGGTGAAACTCGTCTTCATGCATCGTCTTCATCCTCAACACTGAAGTGCAATGGGACTGTGGTCAACGGGCCAACCCACGTCTGCGAAGTTTTGTGCGTTTGGTTACTGGGAGTGAAAAACAAAAGACTTTTCTTTTACAGCTGCTATCCTGGCTACTAATATTTAAATGTACTTCGCTACTCCTCTAATAGTTTTGAAAATGAAAATGTGACTTGATCAACTGTTTTTAAGTTTGCAAACAAGCATAAATGTTCAAATTGGTAAATGTTGGCTACAGTGCAGTTAAAAATCATCATTCTCTGTGCTCATAACTCATCTCATGTGATTATAACGGTCTCGACTGCTGTTCTTCCTTCCTAACTAACCCTGAGATTAAACCATAACATCACAAATTGTATTGTATTCGGCGTTTGACGGCCAAGAACAGACTAAAGGATAAAGCTCACGAAGACCAGGTCGCATTTCTATGAATGCAGTTCCACCACTGAATGAAACATAAAAGAAGGTAATTGCGACTTTTTATCTCACAATTCTGACTTATTCTCGCAATCGTGAGTTATAAAGTCACATTCTGAGGAGAAAATGCCTTTATTTCTCACAATTCGGAATTGTTTTCTTGCAATTCTGACTTATTCTCACAATCGGGAATAATAAAGTCCAAGTCTGAGGAGAAAAAAAAGCCTTTTTTCTCACAATTGTGGGTTTATTTATCACAATTCTCACTTTATAACGCACAATTGCGGGTTTATTTCTCACAATTCTGACTTTATAACGCACAATCGTGGGTTTATTTCTCAGAATTCTGACTTATTCTCCCAATTGTGAGTTATAAAGTCCAATTCTGAGGAGAAAATGCATTTTTTTCTCACAATTGCAGGTTTATGTCTCACAATTCTAAATTTTATAACGCACAATTGTGGGTTTATTTCTCAATTCTGACTTATTCTCGCAATTGTTAGTTATAAAGTCCAATTCTGAGGAGAAAATGCCTTTTTTCTCACAATTGCGAGTTTGTCTCACAATTCGGATTTGTTTTCTTGCAATTCTTCCTCATTCTCACAATCGCGAATTAAAAAGTCCAAGTCTGAGGAGGAAAAAATGCCTTTTTTTTTGTTTATTTATCACAATTCTGACTTTATAACACAATTGTGGGTTTATTTATCACAATTCTGACTTTATAACGCACAATTGTGGGTTTATTTCTCACAATTTTGACTTATTCTCACAATCGCGGGTTTATTTATCACAATTTTGACTTTATAACGCACAATTGCGGGTTTATTTCTCACAATTCTGACTTATTTTCACAGTCGCGAATTATAAAGTCCAATTCTGAGGAGAAAAAAATGCCTTTTTGCTCACAATAGCGGGTTTATATCACGCAATTCTGAGAACATTTCAAGATGTGAACAATTTTGAGAAAAAATTGTGAGAAATTTTTTTTTTCATTCTGTGGCGGAAACGAGCTTCAATATATTGCATCCCAAAATAAAAATGCATTTTGCATAAAAACAATGAAGCCTGTTTTGAGACCATTTAGATTTTGCATATTGACCAGTTTTCATTACAGAAAAGCATATTTTATCCATACATTTTCTTCACCGTAGTGTAAGAAAATCTCGTTCTTATTACTGAAATTAAGATGACCATCTGGACAATGATTTGTGTGTGTGTGTGTGTGTGTGTGTGTGTGTGTGTGTGTGTGTGTGTGTGTGTGTGTGTGTGTGTGTGTGTGTGTGTGTGTGTGTGTGTGTGTGTGTGTGTGTGTGTGTGTGTGTGTGTGTGTGTGTGTGTGTGTGTCTGTGTGTCTGTGTGTCTGTGTGTCTGTGTGTCTGTGTGTCTGTGTGTCTGTGTGTCTGTGTCTGTGTCTGTGTCTGTGTCTGTGTCTGTGCCAAATTGTCATGAAAACAATGTCAAAATGCATGACAATAATGGTCCAAAAAGCAGGCTTCATTGGGTTTATTTTGGGATAAAATATGACCTGGACATTTCTTGGCCAGTTTTGTGTGAGAATATGAAACAACATGTAAATACAAAACCAACTGAAATGTTTTTGGAGAAGGCAACCCGTTCAGATTCTTATTGGCACTGAAGCGATGATGAAATGTGACTGTTGGGAATGAAGCTCTAGCTCGTGTGTGATAACTGCTGTTGGCTCCTCCAGTTTTTGTTTTTCTGGGAAATACCTGGCACAGCTTTGCGCAACTTTAACACGTGTGGTAACCATTGCTGTGTCCCGATCTCTATAATCAAACTACATATTCTGACCTACCAGTTGCACTACATCATCTGTTTTCCGGACGTTTAGTTTTGAATTGCACATTAGCATGTCATTTCTTCCAAATCAAGGCCGAAGTGTTGTCTCTTCCCAGATTTGGTGATGTTTGTTTCCATGGTGACCGGCATTAGAACCTCCCCCGCGTTGATGTGATGTGGGCGGGGCCTCTGTGTTCTCATTAACCCTTGATGTTCCTCTGTTAATCAATGAAGAAAACAAATTGTTGTGATATATTGATCTCATTTTCCTTTTAATTTATACTAGTGCTAGAGTTGTATAATATGGAGAATTTTACGTATGATTGATGGTTTGATTGTACATTAAAAAAATAAATATGGAAAGATGAAATTGTTTTAAATGAAGTGTAGCGCCTGTGTGTTTGCGTTGTATTGCTGAATGACGGACTCCGTTCCGGTGAATCAAAGTGTGTGTTCCAGTCGGGGAATATAAAAGCTAAATCGTAATGTTTTACATTACATATTTGATTCCAGATGCAGATTTTTGGGTTCAGTTTGGTGACGACAGTGGCAAAGATGAGGTAATTGAATAATTAAATGGTCCGTCTGAATACTCAATTCTGATTGGCTGGAAGGTGTGCAATAAAACCGCTTAATGCGCAGGTAGTTCCAGGTCAGTTTGAACACCGTTATAAATGAATGCGCTGTTTTCATTGAAGCGCGCACACACACACGTCACTTGCACACACAAACATATTGTGTAGCACAGAAACTTGTCAACACTGCCCCGCGACTTTTATTTGTAAAATAAGGTTTGCTACTGAATCGCTACATTATATTTCTTAGGAGATGACATCGCTATTTGGAAGTAATTAACCTCCACAACGTCATTAGAGAGAGACGCGGAACAGACGCAGGTATGAATCTCTCTCTCTATAATTCAATTAAATGCTATGATTAGTCATTCAAATAAATACGCACTACTTTATCTAAATGTAATCTTATGCACTACTTTATCTCTACTACGAGTGTCTGATTCAAAGCGGGCAGAATGCTAGATCTATGAGCCATAATTGACAAAAAATAACCATCAATTTTACCCTTCCGTTCAAATATTGCGCTGTAAACTTCAATAACAGCTTTAAGTTGTCAATCCTGGCAAATGACCACGGTATAAGGGAGATAACCCACGGATAGCTGTGCGTTAAATTATTTTAATGCACTTCGCAGAGGGAAACGTCCCTCATTTAAAATGTTTGCTTCCACACAAGTTTCTTGGGAGAAAAAAATATAGGCTTGTCATTAGTATTTTTTAGAACTGTTACTAGTTGTAAACATACTAGTTGTATATTATTTAGGGGTGTACCGTGTAACACTAACGGTAACGTTACACGCATTCGTACCGAACACTTCCGGTATGGAATCCGAGTTCCCACACGAATATAATAAGTATTCAGTCCATTTTATCATGAAATTCACACGATATATGGCGTTTTGACTTCAATCTGACGTGACTGGTCACTTTATAGGCGGGTCAGTTCAAGCGGGAGCGCGCGCGTGTGAGAACGCGATCATCTCTTCCTAAAGAATAAACATGAATGAACATCTCAAGTTATGTTGAGGATATATTAACACTTACTGAAACATATCATGTCGTGTAATCGCTCAATCTGGTGGAAAGGTCAATAAAACAGCTTGAGAACAATATCACATTTACCTCAGAAGTCATTCAGTGTCCACAACTGTTAGTTCACAAGAGAAATCAACTCTCTCACTGAATATATGCCCTGTATTCTATACATTCATTATATTAGCCTATATACTCATTATATTAGCCTATATACTCATTATAATAGCCTATATACACATTATATTAGCCTATATACTCATTATATTAGCCTATATATTCATTATATTAGCCTATATATTCATTATATTAGCCTATATATTCATTATATTAGCTTATATACTCGTTATATTAGCCTATATATTCATTATATTAGCCTATATATTCATTATATTAGCTTATATACTCATTATATTAGCCTATATATTCATTATATTAGCCTATATATTCATTATATTAGCCTATATATTCATTATATTAGCCTATATACTCATTATATTAGCCTATATATTCATTATATTAGCATATTCATTATATTCTACTGAACCTGTTAGTGATGTCTTATTTAATGTATGTTGAAATAAATCATGAAAATTACAGCCACTGTGTATAAATGATAATATTTCAACAACGAATTGGAGAGAAAAAAACATAATTTTATAATTAGATTTAGAAGTTAATGCAAACACTGCCTCATGTGAAGTTTACATGTTTGCTTACAATGTGTTATTTGAGTGATGATCATTATATCTAAATATAAATAGCAACTGAATTTAGGCTAATTTGTGCTCTGTTGTAGTAAGTGAAGTAAGGTCTCCCTGTATAGTTTACACTTTACAGCGTTAGCAGAGATCATTTTTATATCTTTAAGAAACTTTTGGGTATAATTGAATTAATTGAAGGACAGACACAATTTGTACAGTAAACCACTGTTTAATAAATAGCCGTTTTCTCTCCTCTACTGTACTGAACCCGTACCGAACCGTGACTTCAAAACCGAGGTACGTACCGAACCGTCAGTTTTGTGTTCTGTTACACCCCTAATATTAATATAAAAAAGCATCTGAATGTCTATATTATAGAGTTAGATGAACAGTAGGCCTACCTATTATTAATATACGTGCATGTTTGGGGCAACTGTATGGTCTCTAACCTCTATAGGTTAGATAAATGTCAAATAAAAAGCTAATTTTACACACTGTCTTGTACGCAGAAAGAACAAGTGTCATGTAAAAGCTGTTTTTGCGCAGCACTGAGGGGTTGTACCACACTGGGAGCAAACGTATGGTTTCTCAGTGTGGTTGCACAGGTCATTAGCAGCAGTGCCAGACTTTCCTGCCTGTGGACAGTGTGTGTCTCATTCACACGCACACACATTCAAATGAATAATGCGAGAGAACTGCCTAAAGCTTCAGACGGGGGGGGACAATGTGTGATGAGAGACAGAAACATCATTCTAACGCTTTTAACTGGTGTGTGTTTCTGCTCGAGGACTGTTTGCTTTAAAGATCAGCAACACTTGTTTTTATTCTCATTACAGAAGATATCAAGGATCTCAGATGCTCATCTTGAATATGATTATGAATGAGCAATCATTTTATCAGTTTAACTACTTTGTCAAATTGAATAGTAAACTTTCACCCTTTTCAGCTTTTAATGGATTGCTTTTTTTAAGCCGTATATATTAGTTCATTCATGTGGTGTCAGGTTTCCAGGTAATGCAAATTGATCATTTTCATAAAGCAGAGGGTGTGAAGGATATTTTTTAACGATTAAAGCAAAAAACACATTCACATTTATTTGTGGATTATATTGCAATTCATACATGAAATATGCTTTAATGTAAAAAAAACAATACATCGCTCCAATGTTCATTTGTGGTAATCAACTGATCTTTTTCTTTTGTGTTTGTGTGTGACTAAGTTCGGAACCATTTGAGTATCATTTTCCACATTGTGGACAAAGGGACTTTTCCGGTGTTTATTTGTCCCCGTTCCCAGAGGAAACCTCTTGTGTGACATTTAAAGGCCGTTCATTTGAATGGGTTTTCAGAAGAGCTTTCAGCCTCTTTTCATCTGCAAATGTTTTGCTCTCTGAACATGTAAATGGGTGGCCAGTGTTTTTGCAGGTGGGATTGTGACCAACCATGCTGTCTTTCTAAACTGTAGGAGGTTTTAAGACTTAATGAACCCGACTTGAGTTCAGATGTCCTGACGTCAGAGTCACGTGTTTGGCGGCGGGCCTTGTTTTAAATGCTAATGTTTGGTGAAGTCTTTACCTCATTCAGATCAGGAGAAGGCCATCTGTTAGCAGAGGCGTTCGGTTTGAGGCGCTCCAGGAGAAGTGTTTTGTCTGCCCATGCTAACCAGACAAACCTCGACTCATTGCTTGTGGCGTCAGTGTTTGATTTGGTGGTTGAGAGTCTCTTCTTTCCACATTGAAGACAAAAGTGTGGTTTCTCTCCAGGATCAACGTGTGTGTGTGTGTGTGTGTGTGTGTGAGGAGTTTTTTTCTATCAATCACAATCCCCCCCCAAAAAAAATGTATCAACATTTTTTAAATATAAAATCTTGTCTGTATGTGTTTGACTGATGTTCATTTTTGAGCTTTTTGTTTAAATGATCTGTGTAAAACCTGTAGTCCATCTCAAATTTACCAAAAAAAACTCCACACTTGTTACCCTTGTGTTCTGTTTGGGGTCTATATGACCCCTCTCTAAGTAATGATAAAATCTTTACTAATTATATAAGATCTTTTCAGAAATAATGAAAGGGATAGTTCACACAAAAATTAAAAAGACCCCATGATTTATTCCCCCTCAAGTCATCCTAGGTGTATATGACTTTCTTCTTTCAGACAAATACAATCAGTTATTTTAAATATGTCGTGGCTCTTCCAAGCTTTATAATGGCAGTGAATTTTTGGGTCATTTTTAAAGTCCATAAAAGTGCATATATCCATCATATAACTGCTCCACACGGCTCTGGGGGTTAATAAAGGCTTTCTGAAGCAAAGTGGCTCGTTTGTGTAAGAAAAATATCCATATTTAAAACTGACCCTTGGCGCATGCGTATTGACGAACACAGAAGCGCAGAGGATAGAGCAAAACAAACCGGTCATGAATTGGAGTCTAAAACGAGAATTTTTAAAGAGAAATGGCGGAGGATTTGGATATAAGAAAAGAGGGGCTTGAGTTTGTTGTCCAGAACTATCCATGAGAGGCGTCAAAGCTTTGAGATGCTCCTGTATATCACATCAGGGGTTACCGTTTTAGCACCGGTCGACTTGCGTACCGCTGACCCCTGGAAGCTGGTTATTTTAGTCTATAAAGTTTTAAATATGATATTTTTCTTACACAAACACATTGATTCGCTTCAGAAGGCCTTTATTAACCCCCAGAGCCGTGTGGAGCAGTTATATGATGGATAGATGCACTTTTATAGACTTCAAAACAGAATCAGCCATTTTAAAGCTTGGATTAGCAGGACATTTTTAATAAAACTCTGCATTCATCTGAAAGATTAAAGTCATAAAAACTTAGAATGACTTGAGGGGGAGTAAATCATGGGCTAATTTAAATTTTTGGATGAACTATCCCTTTAATTTCAACTTTAAGGGTTAGTTCACCCAAAAACTTTAATTCTGTCATTTATCCTCATGTTGTTCCAAACCTGTATGAGTTTTTCTTCTTCTTCTGTTGAACACAAAAGATGATATTTTAAAGGATGTTGGTAACCAAACCGTTTCTGTTCCCCTTTGACTTGCCCTTTTTTCCTACTATGGAAGTTTATGGGTGTTTGATTACAAAACATATCTTTTGTGTTCAACAGAAGAAGAAAAAACTACAGTTTTGGAACAACTTGAGGACGAGTAAATGATGACACAATTTTCATTTTTGGGTGAACTGTCCCTTTAATGATAATGTTTCTGCTGTCCACTGACACGACTGCACACGTGATGTTCGGCGTCAAACTGAGACCAATTCACAGCAATGGATTTTCACAAGTTTGTGTCTGTCAGTTTGATACTGAAGGTACCAATTCATCAATACAAAAATGTCCACAACCCCCCCCCCCCCCCCCCCCCCCCACACACACACACACACAATCCTCTGAGGATTTTGGAAAACATAGATTTAGTTTGTGATTTTCTTGTCAAAGAAGAAATGCATGATGTCCTTGTTCCATATGATGATTGAACCGTTCAGTGGAGGCCGATCCTCTTGCTCCTTGTCTTCCGATCTCCGACTGACTCTCAGTTTTTAATAGGCATGTTTGAATCGGCCTTGATTGCATCCAGCCGTCGTGTTCTTTGGCGTCCTCTTCTTGTCCCGCTGACCAAGCCAAGCATTAAAGTTGTTTTATGAAATGACCAGAGTATGAGAGCCTGGGCCCTCCAATGATATCTTAGTTTGAACCGGCTCTAAGATGGTCTTGTGCGTAACCTCTGATGTCCATGGCACCTGCCGCATACGCCACAGTTCGAAGGCGGCCATCTTCCTTCCATCCAGCTTTCACATGCGTACACGAGGATTGGGAAAATAATAGCCTTGATTAATCCGATCTTTGTTGTAATGGTAGTTTCTTTGCTTTTCCAGATGTCCGTCATTCCTTGCATCACGCTTCGTCCAAGTGCAATTCCTCTGTCCTCGAGTCGCCGCTGAATTTTGGATCGAAATTGAGTTAGACTGCCTTTGGATCCAAGGAAGATTTCTCAATTTTGTCGTTGTTGATCGTAATATGGAGTGTGCCATTGCCAGCTGTTGTCATTACCTTTGTTTTCTTGATGTTCAGGTGTAGCCCCATGCTCTCACTTTCGGCCGATTATATATATTTGCACTAGCGTAGCTACTAAGTTGACTATATTAAAAGACAACAGACAATAAAAGGTCCAACATATGCGGAATACTTTTAGCTATTTTGCTATGTTTCAATCAGATTTTTGGATTTTTCTTCCAAATTAAGGGGTAATGCGAATTATTCCGGCCCACCCATCATCAACTTTCTGCCTACGCCACTGACTCAAGAGTCGAAGCGTCAGCATCTGGGTGATCAGTGATGACATCACACTAGCCAGGGCGGGGCTCGATGGCCCGGGGTCAGTGTGAAGAACTGTCACTTCCAGCGCTCGATCATCACGAAAGTATATCATTTGTACTTTTTTTTTAAGCCTGGTCAATTTAAATATTCAAGCGCAAGAAGACACAATAGAGAACTTGATTTGGTAATCGTGCGCTGTTTGGGAAGTTTTGTGTGCGCAACTGTTAAGTCCAGTTGGGCGCCAGACAGTTTACATAAACTGTATTTTCCGTTGACACAAAGAAGCACAATAAACGCCATAACACAATTTTTGGATCTATTTACGGCCGTTTTACTCATTCAAAAATAAAATAGATTCATATCGTAGATAAATCACAATAATAATAATAATGAATTCAAGCACTCAATGTCCACAAAAACTTAGGCCCTCAAAAAAAAAAAATAGAAAAGAAATAAATTCGTTACAAGGTGATTAATTTCTCTCGTGCGTCTTTTCGCACAGGCCAACAAACTCAGTAATCGGGTAATAGGCCCTTTAAAACCAACAAAAATAGTCCACAATAAAAGTAAATAAATAGTGAAAACGAAAGTAAATCGAACAATATGTTTGGTGGCAAAAAAAGAATAATAATAGTTTGAAGGGACCGTTTGAAGTAGAAAGACGAAAGGCAGGTATTAATGTCAGGTCCGTGAGGGCGCGGGGAAGATTCGTTTATCCTTTTACCTTTCGTTTGTTTCGTTGGTTGAATAATTCGAAATTCTCGTAGAAAGCAGGAGTTAATACTTGCAGGTTCACCCCTTGTTTCCTCGATTCTTTATACTGCGATGGCGGTGTCCCCGTTACTTACTTTGTATCCGCTCGATCATCCGCCTCGGCTGTTCCACACCGCAGATTATCGGTCTTGAACCACACAAAAGTAATCCCGGGAACACCTTCATGACGCGCTGAAAAACCGACGCCTCACTTCCCTCCTTTACTTTTCCACGCTCTGCTTCCAACAACTTCCCCACCAGGCTCTCACTTCCGTTTTCCTCCTTCCTCTTTTCTGCTTGACTTTTCCCAGCGAAATCAGCAAAACCACACCCCTTTCCGTTTCCTCCTTTAAATTTTCGTTTGCACAAATTTTAATAACTTTTATGAAGTTGGAAAGATAGTTATTTGAACAGTATGATTATTAGTTAACTTTGTTTCTGCTACAGCATCTCTGTCAGCGCGCAAATGCCTTTAGAGTCTTCTTGCGCTTGAACAGACATATGCACATAAAATGATGTCAAAATGCTCGTATTGGTGAGTTTCATCGTGTCTTAACGTTAATAAAACGCATGTGTAGCAGTGTCCGTGCAGCTCTTAAAGAGACAGCAGCCTAATAAACCTGCTGCCCTCAGTGTATTTAATGGTAATCACAGAACAAAGGAAAGCACAAAGACAGAAATCACTCACTGCTCATGACTGAATAACCTTTGTAACTTTAATAATGATTCATCTTTATTTCATTTATACAGTAGAGTTTATGCATTGTTATTTTACATTTGATTTATTCAATTTCTGTACCTGAAAACCTTATTTATTAAGGTTACATGGGTCAAAAACAATTAAACAATAACCAGACCTAATTTATTTATGTTTTTTTTTTTTTTGTGGTGAGGGCCAGTGAAAATTTTGGTAATAAGTTGTTAGGGACCAACACTGGGACCTTTTCCCACACTTACAGCACTGCTTATGAGCCAAGCCTCCGACAAACTCTTACCGTACTCAGTATGGTTTCTCTCCCGTATGCATATGTCCATCGCCCGAGGCTTTCAGCCAGTCAAAACCGTGCCATATTAAACTCGTCTAAAGAGGGCTGATTATGCAAAAATCACTTTACATGTTGTTTGAACAACCAACCAACCCATAATAGTCAAATCCACCCACTCCTTTGTTTATAATCCCCATACATCAGTAGCAGTGTCTGAAAATCCTGATGTCACATGCACGGCCCCGCCCAAACTGGTGCTGCATATGAGCCGCACACACATTCATCCACTAACCATTCAGAAACTTCCTGTTGCTTTCTAAAAGTAACTTCTTCATGAGTCTCTCATCAGTGTTCGACTCCAGACCAACAATGTAAGGCTGAACACACCGCTACTGATATTTTGGCTGCGTGAGATTCTCCAGTTTTGTTGTTGTTGAGTATCTGAAGCATGTGCTGTAAAGGCTCCGCCCTCTTCTGGAAAGGGGGCGGGTAGCAGCAGCTCATTTGCATTTAAAGGCTCACACACATAGGGGCAAATTTGACATGCTATAATAAATGATATGTGGGGTATTTTGAGCTGAAACTTCACACACATTCTGGAGACGCCAGGGCCCGGTTGCATGAAAGCCCGTAAGTTAAGAAACCCTAAGAGTCCACTTAAAGGGTTAGTTCACCCAAAAATGAAAATTCTGTCATTAATTACTTATCCTCATGTCGCTCAGTGAGTCGAATCATGATTCGGATCGCGTGTCAAACTGCTGAAATTTGGCTGAATCGACTCACTGATTCATAACGCTTCGAAGCTTCATGATGCCTTGTTTTAAAATCGTCATCACTATGTAAGTCGTTATTTACGTTTTTTTTGCGCACAAAAACTATTCTCGCTGATTCATAAAGTTATTGTAGAACCACTGTAGTGAGATGGACTTTGTAACGACGTCTTTAGTGCCTTTTAAGGGTCTTGAGAGTGAACCGTGCCATTGTGTCAATGGAGGCCTTTCAGAGCCATCAGATTTACACTAAAATATCTTCATTTGTGTTCTGAAGATGAACGGAGGTCTGACGGGTGTCCAACGACATGAGGGTAAGTCATTAATGACAGAATTTTCATTTTTGGGTGAACTAACCCTTTAAGGGAAAACGTAAGCATTTAGTGACAGCCTTAAGTTCTGTTATGCGTTGCAACAAAGTCCTTAGTCCATTTAGCCCTTAAAAAATTAAGGGATCAAAATAGGTCTCTTAAGTCATCTGCTGAACTCAAACGCGATGGATGATTTCACGTTAATTGAGAGAGAATGTACCGATGTGCATTTTTACCAATCATTTAAAATGCCAGTTGAAAGTATGACGTGACACGGTGTATATTGATTAAATAAACATTCAACACTAAAGTTCTCATATTTTTTTCATGACTGTGCACTTGAATGAATTATTTCATGGCAGGTTTTCATCTTGTGCGCAAGAGTGACTGATTATAGCGGCAGGCTTGGGTGTTTTTCCCGTCTTTAAAAAACGCTGTTTGTCCTTGGTCCAGTTTGTTTTGTTTCCGTGACGCCGGTTAGCACACGAACACGTCATTCAGTGAATAATCACCAAACTCAAGTTGTGAATACAGTGGCGTTGATGCGTGAGTACAAAACAATAACAACGAGTTGGACATGGCGCGGCAGGATTTTGAACATCCTCCGGTCAGGTGTCATAGCTGGACTTATAAAAACAATGTATCTGTGTCAGACCGCCTTTAATATTCTCCAAAACTCAAATGTCGTTCAGCTGTATAGTTTAGTAAACGTCAAACTTGTTTAAAAGGCAGTGGTCCGTTATGTTCTGTTGATTGCGTGAGATTTCGTAACTATAGCAACCGCTTCTCCATTGCCGTGTTTTTCCAGAAACCATCGCGAAAAGCTTCATATAAACACTTACTGACTACCATAGTATTTCTTTCCCTACTATGGTAGTCAATGGTTGCTCTATCTGCTCTGTTAAAAACATTTTTCAAAATATCTTCATTTGTGTTCAGCAGAACAAGGAAACACATAGGCTACAGGTTTGGAACAACTTGAGGGTGAGTAAATGACAGAATTTTTCGTAACTATAGCAACCGCTTCTCCATTGCCGTGTTTTTCTAGAAACTATCGCGAAAAGCTTCATATAAACACTTAGGTAAGGGTGTTAAGACGTTTTCCCTTGCCTCAGGGATTTCCCCCCCTTAGGGATACAACCACTTAAGAGGTTTCATACAACCGGGCCCAGAGACTTATATTAAATCTTGTGAAAAGGGGCATAATAGGCCCCCTTTAAAGTTCGTTCCTGATCTTGTGAATGGTTAATACATGCACATTATGGCAAAAATAGTTTTCAAAATCTTGTACCAAAATGTATGAACTTGCACTATCGTTAGTACGATAAACAGGAAAAATAAACCCTCCCCACAAATATTATTTGAAGAAGAGGACAGTTGGAGAAACAAGTCAATTCCAGATGAATATGATCGGATGAAGATTTATTTCCATTGAAAATTAATTACTCGTTTCCTGTACATTTGAGTAATTACGTAATCGCCGTTGTGAATTCAAAATAAGACACTTACACGACTCGAGTAATTCCCCAATCGATCTTCCGACTAATATATATATATATATATAGTGCTGTCAAACGATTAATCGCATCCAATGTAAGTGTTTACATAATGTGTGTATAATGATGTATATTTAAATACACACACACACATATATTTAAGGTAAAATGTATATATGATTGTATATATATTTAAAAAATATTTACATATCGTAAACATATGTAAACACAAACTTATTTTGGATGCGATTAATCATTTGACAGCACCAAATTATAAACGTTTTGTTTCTACAATCTTATCACTAATTATTTTCATAAAAGTCATTAATATTGCCATGACACGTGAGATAAATGCGCCTCGTCTCAGAAATGTCAGCTTTGCGAGCAAACGCGTAACAGCATTTCAACATACGGTTAACATTTACATACAATTATAATACATGTAACATTGAATTGCATATTTTGAGTGCTTTATATCACTGCTCTATACTAATGAGTAAACGGTTATTATTATTATACTCTTACAGATGGTAGGCCTATATTTTGTTCAGTGAATCGATGCTGTCATTACACTCGAAGATGAGCAAACTTTAATAAAACACATTAAAAATAAAATCTACTTGTGTTCCAAGGTTCGAAGAATAAATCAGATTTGGTCCAACATGAGGTCAAGTTTTCATTTTGCACCCTAAAATCAGACATCTTCAGTCACATTCAGCACTTCAATAAATATTAACGTATTCATGCATTATATATATATATATCTAACACAATTTACTGCAGCGTTTAACTGAAAACCTTTATTTGAACACTAAACACAAACTACTCAAGTGGACACACCAGACAACAGGAAATGTATTTGAGGCAAGGATCTTTAAAGCTCTTCAGACAAAATAAACTGATCTGCAAGGCACTGAGATCA
This sequence comes from Gobio gobio, assembly GCF_949357685.1. NCBI lineage: Eukaryota > Metazoa > Chordata > Actinopteri > Cypriniformes > Gobionidae > Gobio > Gobio gobio. The sequence goes on along the minus strand of NC_137098.1, from coordinate 65,980,463 downwards.
AGCGTTATGAGAGAGAGAGAAAGAGAGAGAGAGATTTGGATGATGCAAAAGCGTCTCCTCACCCGAATGAAGGCAAACACACAGAGCGTCATTGGTACACAGCAGCTTTATTTCACTACTTGAACAGCGTTTTGAAGAGCATCATGGCCATCGTTTCCTCGGACAATCCTGACCAGGAACATTCCTAATGACTTTACCAGCGGTCACTCTGGCTTTAGAGGTCAGATAAAGCTAGATCAACGACACGGAGGACTTCTAACACGTTTGCACTGAAACTAAGAGGTGAGAAGCAGAACTGTGGCTCTGGGATGTTAAGGAGAGATTACACATTATCAAGAGCGCGTCGTCTTGAGAAAGAAAAAGAAACCAAGATGTGCATTTGCAACTCAAATACTTACTTTAGTACTACTAATATAATGTAATAATAACACTATCTTTAATTACAGTAACAGTACAAGGACTCCAGTGGAAACTCGACTGAATAAAATGCCTCAACTGAAATTTCTCAACGTTATTTAAAGTGTGGCCGACACGGATCATAACACACACACACACAAAGGTCCAGCATTGAGAGAAGATTGACATGCACTCTTCATGCATTATAAAGAGGGAGCGAAATCTTACGAAAAATGCTCGATTTCTATTCTACGAAATGAGAAACGCATTCTGGTTCAGGAGTTTTTCTTTCAGCCAGAATGTATTCATCAGTCGTCCGTTCTCACTCATTCATGAAATGGATAATCTGCAACTACATCCGACAGGAAAACGACTTTCCGTCTGCCGATTAAGACGCAAGATGTGAACTCGGTTAACTACGCGAAACAGACGAAATCATGAGGATTTTCTAAATAAACGGAGAACTTTGCCTCAAAATACATTCAGCATGAGTATTCATTGTCATTGGGAAGAGTCATTTAACAGGTCAATGGTTATATTTTACCCTGAAACCAAAAGAAAGATTTTCCCCATGAAGGGAAATTACATTTTTAGGGAACATTAATCTTTTTTTTTTGAGATTGTGACAATCATTTAAAGCAAATTTTGTCCCCCACATGATCTTTGCTGTAATGCAACAAAAAAATACAAGTGCGATTATTATACTCATAATTATTGCAATACAGCAATGACTTAAACAACCCAAACTGAAATCAGCGTCATTTTCTAATTCAGCTGCTACAATATATTTTAAATGTACAGTAATGAGAACAACGTTTATTGCATTACAGTAGCTTCTAAAAGTGGCGGGTTCAAATCGCTTAAACTGAAAACGTCACAATGCGATGCAAAATACAATTTCTCTTTTTACCGATTGAATTTACGGTGAAACACGACCCGGACATTTTTGGAGTTTCGAGAGATTCACGCAAACACGGGTGCAGCTTCGCAACTTCTAAGAAAATCAAATTTGACCTTTTTCTTTCCCCAAGAATATGCATAGCGAGGTCATTATTACACATGGCTTTCATAAATGACTTGGGTATTCTGCGCAACACCACCCTCTTCTACGGGCTCTTCTGCGGACTCCGCCTCCACCGCCGCACTTTCCTTTTCATCAGACTCCGCCTCCAAAGGCAGCTCAGCCACTGGGGGCGGGGCGGAGATCACTTCCGGAAGAGGCGGAGCTTCCATGTTACAGCATCCCGCTGCGGCTAACGGCGGATGAATGGAAACCTGAATGGCCATGTGTTGAGGCTGCTCGTGAAGCGAGGCGTCGTCCGAGTCAGCGGCCGGAGACTCGCTGCGCTCCCGCTCCCTCGCGCGCTCTCTCTCGCGCAAGATCGTGAAAACGTCGCTGGAAGTGCCGGCCGTCGCACCGCCAGGGCCTTCCTGACTCTCGGGTGCCTGCCGGACAAAAGTGTGTCTCATTTCCTCCACGCCGACCACCTCGAGGATCTCCTCCATGAAGGTGCGGCAGTTCATGATGAGCGGCGGGAGCGGTATGCTACGCGCTAGCTCCTCGATGTAGCGCGCAAACTCCATGGTCTTGAACTGCGTGACCTTGGCCAGCTCCAGCGTTTTTGCCGAGGTGATGATAGGAATGCGCTTCGCGATCTCGAAGGCCTTCTGAAGCTTTTCTGCACCTTCCGTGCGGAAGAACTCATTGATGGCCTTCTCGGTTTTCTTCAGATGGCTGCTCATCATGCAGAGGCGAGTGATGTTCAGGATCATGATGATGGTGAACGTCACCAGACACACCACCATATAGTACACGCCCATATCCCCATTGGTGAACACCACCCGCAGCGTCACGGTGCAGTTGGCCTTGCCGTACGCGTTGGAGGCCACGCAAGTGTATTTGCCACGGTCTGCAAACGTGATGCTGGTGATGTTGAGGATGCCATCGTCCAGAAGCCACCATTTACCATCTGAGAGAGAGAGAAAGAGAAAAATCACACACTGGAGACTGAGCTTGAGTGAAATCCACAACTCAAAAAGTGTTTACATACAACCAAATCATGTTAATAAAAAAGCAAGTGATGTACGAAGGGGAGATTTGTTCTTAATGACCCTACAAGTGTGATTAAACCATCAAAATATGAGGAAAATATTGTATATTTCTATAAATGAGGGAAAACCAACACTCTAAACAGGGTATTTATCTGACAACATAATTTGGCCAAAGAAACAAACTACATCTACAGGTTGATTTACTTTACTATTAAAACACACAGGAAAAAGCATACATAATTAGCTTTTAATATTTCATCAGTTCTCTCGTATATGCAAAAATATGTCTGCAAAATGTGGTTTCATTGCGTTGTCACAAATAAACCCCCAGACTTGCAAAATGTCAAATTTCATAGGCTGGACATCACTTATGGACACTACTGTGTACTACACACACACACACACACACACACACACACACACACACACACACACACACACACACACACACACACACTCTAGTGCCTAGCGTTTTTCCAAAGTTACTAGCCACTCAGCAATTTCACTGGCCACAATTTTGACCGCTACCATGGGGAAAACTGCCATTTAGATATATTAATCATCTCATAATTTGGCATCAGGTTTATTAGGCTGGTGTCACTTTAAGACCTGATGCGTTTTCTTTCTCAACTGTTTATTTTCACTTAAAACACAACTGACTGTGTTAACATGAACACTCACCAAGACCGGCAAAAACACACAATGTCAAATTGTCGGTTTAAGCAAAATCAACTAAATCTATTTCTGAGAGGTGGCTTTATGTGCACGCACTTTGGGTGTGAGCACAAAATCTGCAGGAATGATTAAAATTATGAGCAATTTTCGTCAAAATTCAAGCACCACCGTAACACCAACAACATTCGTGAAGTGAGTGGAAAAACCCTGCAGTCTCGCACTCGCTCAGAGTCAAAAATGGCCTTTGGTGGTGGCTGACAGACATGCTCATCCACACACACACACACACACACACACACACACACACAGTAAAAAGTACCTTACCCACATCAGCGCAATAGTGACAATAAAAATAAAAATAAATTCAAAGAAACCGTTTGTAATTTTCGCTTATCTTATTTTGATACCTTAATGTTAGTTTTTGCTCCTCTTTTTTTTACACTATTTACAGATAATTGTTTTGGTATATAATCATATCAATATTAAAAAGTAGTATTAAAAAAAAATAAACAAATATTTTCAGCCATATACAATTATCAGCTAGCAAATAACTTTGTTCTGGTTTCACCTCACTCCAGTCTAAACTAAATGATTTATAGGCTATTTATTTTACTACACATTGTGAACATAAATAAGCTGAAAGACTGTTGATAATTAAAACTCTCCCTTACACCCACTCTTGCTAAATGGGGTAAGCACACTTGTGTTCTCATTTCAGATGTGTTCTGAGTAAATGATTAAACTGATTCGGGAGGTCAGTGTTGGACAGATCAGTTGTTCTAACCCAGGGGTCTCCAAACTCGGTCCTGCAGAGTTTAGCTCCAACCCAAATAAACACACCTGGGGGGCCAGTTGCATAAACTTGGCCATTATGTTTAGACTGTGTCTCAAAAACTAATTTGACACACTAGCAATTAGTCAAGAGGTAATCATTCTTACTTTTTTGATTAAAATTAGACCAATCTAACTTTTTATGTAACTGTTAGGAGCAAAAAAAAAATGCCGAAAAATTGTCACTGTAGGAAAAACCCTGCTGGTATAGTCCATTCTGTGGGAAATTAGTAATGGAAGCGGTTCAGAGATTTCAGTATCGAAAAAATCTATATTTTTGACAAGAGTACATTCAGGGTTCCCACTCTTTCATGAACACCAGATTCAAGGTTTTTCAAGGACTTTTTAAAACAACTTTTATTTTAAATCAAGCACAATAAATACGATAAAGGTGGGTGTGTTACTGCCAATATATCAAATACCTACTGTACCTGTGTCTATCATTAATGTAGTGACGCTAAGGCATATACTGACAACTAAATACAATTTCCAATGAGGAAAAATGTCCAATTTTATAAAATAAAATGAGGAAAGAGGCTGGTGTACAAGAGCGAGTGAGTTTTAACGAGAGATGCAGTTTGCAGCGCTCTTATTCCTGCTTTTAACATTTATTTCACACTAGTTTTAGTTTTCTTTTTTATAAATCATTACTTAAATAAAACAATTAAATGAAAAGATATGGACAAGTTCATTGTTAGGCATTAAAAATATGCAACATTATGTATTAAATCACCTGTACATGTACCTTTTTAAAAATCAATTTGAAGGCTTTTAAGACCTGCACATATATTATATTTAACAGATATAATTGCTGCCGTAATAACGGCCCATTTCAAATGTTGACGTGCTTTTCTTCTTTTTATTTTTTGAGCGGTGATGAAATATATTGCTCTTGTAAATACTCGCCAGCATTTCAGTAATAAAAGTCTAGATCTTTAAAATGCATCCAAATGACAGCGAAGTGCAACCGTACGGTGCTCTGCAGGGGTCAAAAAGGATATAAACAGTGAATTTTGAAGTGATCTCATCTTGAAAACTCAGAGATGTGGATTCGGACGGCAATTAAATGACCACATGACCTTGGTGTTTGTCTGTAAACAGTGGGTAATTCGGCCGGAGATTTTTACGCGGGTGGTGGGAGAAAAACACTGACATTCTGGATTTGGGCAGCAATAAAAATCACAGACTAGCCCCTGACAATGATGATCATACCTTACGACCCCACGAGAAACTATTACCGCCCGAATAGGGCTTTTGACAGTAGATGGCGCTAAATGGCTTGACAGTAAATGGCTTCCTCCCGTAATGCTGTTTTGTTCTGGCTTTGGCAGCACATGAACAATTTTATGCTACTCTAACAAAATGCAGTTCATGCTTAATTCAAGCACTTTCAAGTTTGTTTTCAAGTACTTTCCAGGCCTTGAATCCTGAATGTCTGAAATTCCAGTACTTTCAAGAAGTGTGGGAACCCTGTACATTGCACTTAGTTTATCATTTCAGATGCCTTTATAAAAGATTAAAATTGAAAAATGTATATAATTCAAAACGCCAAAGTGGCTAGTAGGAGTGACGGCGTTACATTAACGATTAGCGAGAGTTAAGTGACCAACCATGGTTTGTTTTATGTGCAATTTAGAGGCAGTAAAACAGCATAGAAAAAACGTCAAACAACAATTGCAAAAAAAAAAAAAAAAAAAAACACCTGAGGATATGAGCAGCAGAATCTAATCATAATCTAATCTCTCTAATCTCAGTCATGATAGCCTCCAGTCAGCGACTAGCCCTTCTGTAAAAGGGCTCAAACATGCAACCCAGTAGCTCGTAAACACCTAAAAAAAAACATGACTCCCAGGAGTGCTTCAAGCGCTTCTCATTTTTCTAGCTAACATGCATCAGATGTAATCCATCGATAATGCAAGAAAAACATCTTGGCGTTACAACAACATAGGAAAATGTAATGAGCTGATAAAAGAGGTTGCATGCAAAGTGAAACGGAGATGATAAGCACAAATCTCAGGATTTGCGCAAACCATTGAATTTAAGAACGTAGCTGTTAAACATTAATTTTATTACTGGTGTACAATTGCGCTTGTGAACACACACTATTTGTAAAGTGAAAGTAGAAAAATTGCTTCCATGAATGCTGTGGCCACGATTAATCCACTTTGCATAATCCACATTTACATACGGACACTGATCCAGGGTCAGAGTTTCTGCCTTATTTGTTTAGAAACCGAACAGACTGAATCTTTAAACCTTTCACCTGGTCCACTTGCGCTCCTACATAATGCACAAGTGTGTTGAGTGCTGAGGGACTTTATAAACTCCATATCAATAACTCAATTTTTGGCACCAGTCTGCCAATGCACTTCTTACTGGAAGCAACCGAAGATCAAAACTATTCAAGTAAAATCATTTGATCTTTGCACTGACTAGGGATGCACCGAATATTCGGCCACCAAAAATTTTCGGCCGAAAATGACCCAAAAGTGCATTTTCGGTTTTCGGCTGAAAGACTTTTATCACCGAAACAATACGGCCGAAATGTTGTGATGACGCAAACAGAAACCGCAACCTGCACGTGCTTGTCTGAAGCAACATGTCTGCGGTGTGGACTTCAGTATATCTGAGAAACACACACATCTGCACCACGCAAAAAACACTGACAGCCAGAGCTCATGTTCTCGATGAGAAGAGGAACAGACTTCACTGTGAAACCCAACGGTTTCCCAAAGCAATCTTTAACAGAGGCATGTTTTAAGCACGGAACACACTTAAATCTGAGTTCCCACTAGGCTTGCTACGATAGTCGGTGTTGCCGGTGTTACCGGTGTTCAGACTCAACACCGGTTACATCACTTGCCCACCGTGGCACCGCCCACCGTCTTTTTGATTTTTTTTATAGTAATAAAATAATTTAGTTCAGTTAGAGACAATACAAATAAAAACTGAACGTATCTGCTTAATAAAGCAGGATCCGACCGTGAGTCTCGGCAGCGGCAGGAGTCATTCATCAGATTTAAGAGTGAGGAGCTGACTGAGATCATCGCGGAAGATTTGGTTTCAAAGCGAAACGTAAAAGCGCCTACTTAAGGGAGTTTGTCATTTGTTTTGTTGTTGTGTTTTTCATTAAAAATAATAGGCTAATGAACCCACAATTCAAGCAACCCGCAGCCGAATTGGCGCTAATGTAAAACCGAAAGTTAAATGTGCACGGCCGCTCAGAGCGCGCGTTGTTTACTTTCGCCTGGCTCCGCAGTGCGAGCCTCCGCGCTACGCTGACTGCGCGCATTTATTTTTGCCGCGCGCACCCTCGCGCTCGTGCGGGCGCGTCGAGTATAAACAAAGCTTTACGGACGAACTGTTATTCATTCATGGCGTGCATCTCAATCATAGACTGATCAATGCTTGATCAGTGCCCTGACTACTGAACTAGGGAACTGATTGAGACGCACCCATGGCCACACAGAGCGCGCATCTACAGACGAGCTGTCATTCACGGTGTGCGCGCACTGGCACGTTTTCAGTTCAGAGCGGTCGTGTGCATGTTACTTTCGGTTAGATAGAATTAGTGATTTAAAAGCCTCCGCCGGTGATACCGGTATTACCGGTGATGTCACACATCAATTAACCGGTGGGGAAATTTCCTCACCGTCACATCCCTAGTTCCCACACCAACATCGATCAACATGTATCACGAAATTCAAATGATAAATGCCGTTTTTACACTCTTTAATGTGGCATCACGGATCACATCACAGTTTAAGCGGCGGCGCGCGCGCGTGAACGCGATCATCTGTGAGCGCAATCGATCATCTCTTCCTTAAGAATAAACATGAATGAACATCTAAAGTGTGTTGAGGATACAACTTACTGTCATGTATATATGTGGTGTAATCGCTAAATAGTATTTCAACAGCGAAAAGACGTCAATATAACTGCTGTAAACTAACAATGTCATGTAACTCATCACATTTACCTCAGGCAGTCATTCAGTGTCCACAGAATTTTATTCACTAGAGAAATCAACTCTTTCACTAAATATATGACTATATTAGCCGTTATATTCATTATATTCTACTTAACCTGTTAGTGATATCTTGATTATTTCATGTATGTTTAAATAAACCTGTCATGAAAATGACAGACACTGTGTATAAATGATTATATTTCAACAACGAATTGGATAAAAAACTATTTTATAATTAGATTTAGAAGTTATTGCAAAAACTGCCTAATGTGAAGTTTACATGTTTGCGTACTGTGTTATTTGAGTGATGATTATTAGACCTAAAAATAAATAGCAACTGAATTTAGGCTAATAGTTTGGGCTCTGTTGTTAACCTTTAATATTAATGTGCAAGTAAGGGTTTACCTATATAACCTATATAGTTTACAGCAATTTCTTCAATACACTTTTAGTTATAATTTAATTCATTTAAGGACAGATACTTTTTTTTTTCAGTAAACCAATAAAAATAAATAAAAAGCCATTTTGTAAAACTGCTGTACCGAACCCGTACCGAACCGTCAGTTTTGTGCACCGCTATCCCTATTCTACAGTTAACACATGGGCTATTGCAGTCTTTGTTTTGATACACTATTATGTTGAAGGCCTACAGAGAAAATAGTTGTATCTTTAAGCAAATGCACTTTCTTGTAGTAGTCCTACAGAGAAAAAAAATTAAATGCACTAGACCTAAATGCACTTTGTTTTTATGAGAGAACATTTAATTTAAAAACCTTTCTGTAGGCCTGTACATTATTATTTAATGTACACGAGTGGGGTCAAGTTAAACATTTTAGTTTTAATTTTATTTTATACTGTGCATTGTTGCAATGTGCTAAATAAATATTGGCATAATTTGTAATTGATTTATTCTTTGAAACTTTACTATTAATTTATGCAATTGCAATGCCTTGATTTTAGTAAAGTTAGAACACAGTCATAGCCATAAATGCAATGGTACTAATAATTGGCATAATTTCTTTCAGTGTTTTGGTTTTCGGCCTTGGTTTCCTCTTTTTCGGTCTCGGCCAAGAATTTTCATTTCGGTGCATCCCTAGCACTGACTATAGCAAACAGCCAGCAAGTAAAGTCAATACTATGAAATCTAATGGACTATTTGCTTTGATAATGTCTAATATTGTGAATGAATGCCCTGCGCTGATGAAGCGGATCAGGCTGATGTAATCTAGACCTCTCGTGTTCCTGATGGTTCAAATAAAGCTCCACTCCACACGTTTTCTTCTGCTTCACTGAAAAACAATATGAAAGTGGTCTGCGAACGACCTTAAAGCTAACAACAACAATGCCAACTCATCCTGATTATGACAGAAATATTTAGTCTAATCTAAAACACAAAAAGCTGCGCCTGCAGTGTCATTCTGTTCATGCTGAAACACGTCAGTCTTCAGTTCACACTAATTCTTCACACTGTCACACACCCCGTCCAACACACTCAACTGAATAGCAAGGATGTTTCCATGTCACTTTAGCTAAAGGGTGCCTATTATGCAAAATTCACTTTTGAACATAAATGTATGTCGGCAGTGTGTTACACAACCACCCTATAATGGCAGAAATACACCCACTCCTCTTTTTTAATCCCTACTGTCTCAGAAAAAGCTGTTTGCAGATTATAGCATATGCAAGGTCGTATATGCTGAGGCCACACCCACAACTGCTGACAGACTCCGCCCTGTTTGCATTGACCCCGCCCTGAGGGAGCTGTACACAGTCCTCCATGTTTATCTCCTCGCAAGAGCATTTACAAGCAGCGTTCAAGTGAGAAATGTGTTCTTAAAGCTACTAAAGTTATTCAATCAAGAGAGTAGGGCTGTGCAATATGAACAGGATAATCATATTGTGATTTTTTTTTTTTTATGAATATTGCAATTGCGATTTTATTTGCGATTTTTGCTTTTTCAAACATGCCAGTGCATAACATAACGTTTCACAATGAAATAACATTATTAACAACAGTATTAATAGCTTGATAAACACAACTGTAACAAACTTTAAAAACTTTTAAACAAACTTTCGGTTTTCTTTAAAACAGACAACATAAAATAAATTAAGGTTAACTAACCTAGATTCCAGTCATAATCAATAAACTTCAAAACCGTTAAACTCATATACGGCTCCATCATTCTGCTGGACCACATATCAGTGGTCATGCCGTAGTAAATGTGTTTTCATGTTGTTGTTCACTAGTAACATTTGTTTCTTTAAAAACAAATAAATACAGTGCCTTCTAAAATTGGTTGACAGATTATTTTTGACCGCATTACAGTTCTGGATATAATTTAAATATGTTGCTTTGTAATTATATTAATTGTGAAATGTGAGAAATCTTAAATGAATTATTCATCATGCAAGTGGGTGGTAAAAAAAAAAAACCAGAATATGAAAAATATTTCCAGATAATTTTCACAAATTTGCTTTGGCATTAGTGGCAATATAAAAGCTAATTATTCAAGGGTGTAGTTTTGATACGGTCTATGGTTTGAACATTAGCTTATTAGTATTAGCTCCCAAAAAAATTACAGAAGCAAATAAAAATGAGGTCTGAGTTTCACAAACAAAAACCGAAGACAGGCTGAATGAAAATGTAAATCAATAGAGCCATCTCACTACAGTGGTTCTACAATAACTTTATGAATCGGCGAGAATAGTTTTTGTGCGTAAAAAAACCCCTAAATAACGACTTATATAGTGATGACGATTTAAAAACACGGCATCATGAAGATTCGAAGTGTTATGAATCAGTGAGTCGAATCATGATTCGGATCGCGTGTCAAACTGCTGAAATTTGGCGATTCAAACTGCTGAATCGACTCACTGATTCATAACGCTTCGAATCTTCATGATGCCGTGTTTTTAAATCGTCATCACTATAGAAGTCGTTATATTTTTATACGCACAAAAACTATTCTCGTCGCTTCATAAAGTTATTGTAGAACCACTGTAGTGAGATGGACTTTGTAACGACGTCTTTAGTAGCTTTTAAGGGTCTTGAGAGTGAACCGTGCCATTGAGCCAATGGAGGCCTTTCAGAGCCATCAGATTTACACTAAAATATCTTCATTTGTGTTCTGAAGATGAACGGAGGTCTGACGGGTGTCGAACGACATGAGGGTAAGTAATTAATGACAGAATTTTCATTTTTGGGTGAACTAACCCTTTAAGCACGATAGGACCGGTTTGCGCAAATCTCATCGCCCTATTGGAGCGTGCTGGTGAATGCGCGCAGATGCTACGTTGATTCGCAGAACACTAATAAACAAATAGCATCTTAAACATGCGCACAAGAACGTTGTAGTATTCTGAATTAACCCTCAGAGCCCGACGGCATCGCCCACGACGTCACCTCCGATAAATATCTATATTATTTCATGAAACTTTTATCGATTTTCTTACCGTTTTTTCCAGCAGAAAGCTAACGAGCTAGCCATCACGGGGGTGTCTTTGGTGTCTTTGTAGCCTTTACAGAAGGTTTTCTATCCAGCCTGGAACATGTGCATCTTTTTGGAGTTGTTCAGCAATAAATCAAAACGCTTACATCCAAGATATATCCACTAGATGTCCATAATTTATAAATTTTCCGTCATTTTTGCCGCTATCGCGATGCTAGCTGCCATTTTGGATGAGTGTTTGACCAATGACAGGCTGATCCGTCATCCACGTTGGTGTGCGTCATTACGCATGAACCACAGCTCTGTTATTGTGGAGAGAGAGAGACGCAGGGCTAGTGTTGAGGAGAGAGAGAGAGAGAGAGAGGCGCTGCAGTTTTTAGTAGTTTTGTGGAGAAAGTTTGAGGAAAAAGTTTGGAGGAGAAAGTTTGAGGAGAAGTTCCTGATAGGAACTGTTTTGAGGCTTGGCACCAGTAAATATCCAAAATCCAAAGAGGCCAAAAGCGCCTGGACTTTTTTTGGAAAAATGTAAATAGTTTTTGTTCTGTATAAGTTATCATGTTTATTCCTGAGTTCCAGGACTCTAAAGACTTGAACAAACTGTTTTCCAGAGGAAATATGCTAAGCTTTTATTTATTTGTGTGTGTTTTCAATAAATATTTGAGTGATTCAAATTCCGTTTTATGTTTTCATTTGTCTTTATGGCCCCATAACTTATTTTACATTCAGTTGACATCAATGCAACACAAATATACTGACAGAGCAACTTGTCTTGAAAAAAAAGAGGTGTGTCAATTGTCTTTGCACAACAGGGTTGATGTTTTACAAGCTTTTTTAGTAAATAACACCAGGCGGAAAATTAATTGTAAAAATACCCTTAGGTCTTAAAGGGTTAAATATAAATTAATAATATCGCAGCCTTGTGCGGTTTAGAAATCGCATGTGCTCAAATCGCGATTGCGATTAATTGCACAGCCCTGCAAGAGAGCGAGTGATTTTCTGTTGTTCTCTTGTTGTTTGATTCATATTAACAGCACATATAGCAGTAGGGGCTGTAGATTGCACTGCAGATCTAATACACACGTGTGGTTTCTTTCCCTGCTCTTTACGATCAGACATAACCGACTGGGTCTGTGTGAGCTTGTGTATTTGACTGTTTAAGTGCAATAAGACGTGAAAGAGAACTTAGTGTAATACTCGCGGGACGCTGCGTCTGACATCCAGCTTTCTGTGTGTGTGTTTCGGGAGTGTGCTCTTAGCAGTTTACACTGATATGGCTTTAAAACATGCAGATAATAAACGTTCATGATGATGAAGAACTTAATTGTCATGCGAGCGTGACCACAATAGAGATGATAATCAAAACCAAACGGATGTTCTAGTCTTTGGCAGAGTACCCGAGACGTGAGGCAAAGGCTCCGCCCTCTTCTGGAAAACGGGGTGGGGAGCAGCAACTCATTTGCATTTAAAGATACACGCACAAAAAAAGCATATTTTTCCTTCCACTCAAAAATGGCTATTTACAACATGGTATAATTATAGATTGACAAAAAAAATATGTACGTCGTGTCCCAGACGTCACCCGTGGGTTTCTGAGGAGCAGTTTTGAAGCCTAAAGTGTGGCCGTTGCCATCTTGGCAGCGCGTCACTCCCGGATAACAGAAAATGGGCAAAGTGGAGCTAACAGGTGGAGTGGGTGGGGCTAACAGGTGAAGTGGGTGGAGCTAACAGGTGGAGTGGGTGGAGCTAACAGGTGAAGTGGGTGGAGCTAACAGGTGGAGTGGGTGGAGCTAACAGGTGAAGTGGGTGGAGCTAACAGGTGGAGTGGGTGGAGCTAACAGGTGAAGTGGGTGGTTACTAACAGACAGCAGACAAACGTCTAGTAGTGACAGCAGCTGCAATCCACCTGTCACTCAAAGTGGACACGCCCCTAATTATGCAGAACTTTAAGGCTTTATATAATGTAAACGAATGAGTTATAAAAAAAATAATTCACCCCCCTCACAGTCGTCATGAAGGACAAAATTAGCCGTATAGACCAAAACCACAATTTGTCCCAGACTGTAAACATGTGTTCTTCTGCTGTAAAGTTGGGCATTTTAACATGAGCTCAATGAGATTCTGCTCCTTCTGGAGTCTGCCTCTAGTGGCCAGTCCATGAACTGCAGTTTAAGTCACTTCCGTATTGGCTTCAAGAGAGACCACGGGAGCTTGCCGCTTGGGTATAATACACGATCTGTGGGTATTTTGAGCTAAAACTTAGACTCATTCTAGGGACATCTGAGACTTATATTACATCTTGTGAAAAGGGGCATAATAGGTCCCCTTTAAAACATTGTCAGTATCTGTTTAGCATGCTACGCCTGCCTCAGACACCATCAGTAATCCTCCAAACATCACTCCTCAGACTACCACAGGGAATTACTGACTCACGTTTTATATCACCAGATTAAAAGATCAAATCGTTGCATAACAGATTAATCTCAAAGAGTGGATGCAATAAATCACGGAAAATATCCACAGTGGTCATTCCCAAAACCAAGTGTGTTTACATGCATTTACAATCAGCACAAACCCCAAAATGCAACAAAGGCATTAGTATTTGAAGTAAAACCACTGGAAGTCTAGGTGTTGATTACCGTGGTTTCGTTTTAAATATGCAGACGAAGCAAAGACCAAAGGTTTATGTTTCGACGGCAAACTGGTCATTAAAAAAAAAATCTCATGCAGATGTGTTCTTCGTCTCTTGTTGTTGTATTTATTTGCATGTACACTACCGTTCAAAAGTTTGCGGTCAGTGTGTTAAAGAAATATATACACTTCTACACAATAAAGAGACCAAAAGCAGGGCTTGACATGAAGACTTAACAAGTAAATCCAATCATTCATTTGTCTGAGTAAAAGGTTTCTTGCCCAGAAAAAGTTCATTTTTATTCTGAAGCAAAATTCTCATTAGTGTTTTATCAGCTTTGACATATTTAAATCTGCATATTTGTGACATTTTGCCCAAAGGCATTTATTTTACCTTTATAAAGAGCATCTTATTAAATATATACTTCATCTTTCATTTTAAACTCTTAAATTTGATCAATAAATAAGACACTATAGGGCAGTTACCAGTCAAAACTAATTTACACTGGAAAATTACAACTGATTTAAATAATGTTATGAGATTTTGTTTTAAGTATTTGTTGAAAATAGAAATGTTGGGGGTGGTGGGGGGATTATACTTTTAAACGTGAAACTAAACCGGCTTGAGTCATTGAGTCATTCATTCAAACGGCCGATTCATTCAAGAATGACTGAAGCCCTGTTCCAAATGGCACCCTAAACCCTCATGGAGTCCGTACTTTCACGACGCAATCCCGCTTTGACTGCCGGGAAGAAGTAACTGAGACCTAAAATGACAAATGGGACACCCTGTGGTCTCGTGGACTTAACGGGACACACGCACACAGCGGCCATTGTAAGTCCACAAGACCGAAAGTGCACATGAAGTGTGTCATTTGGGACAGGGCCGCAGTTGTTTATGAATGGATCATTGAATCTTTGACTCAACTGATTCGTTTAAAAACGATTCGTTCAGTAATAAAACACTTTTTCTGAGTCTTGTCGTGATCTTTGGAACTATTTTCGCTGTAAGCGGCTTCATTTTAACTACTTGTTTATTGAACTGTCGTATGAAATGAGTGTCACATTTTCAAAAAAAACGCACTCTTGGTTGTGTGATGTTGCTTAACTGCATCATACGTTATATATATATAAACTACTCGAGATGAGGCTGCGTGAGCCTCAACAGCGCAACCTTGTTACCGTCAGTACATTATACATTAGGCCTAATCAGGATACTTGTCTGTTTGGGCAAGTAAAATTCTCTTTCACTCGTCCCAGACAAGCAGACAATCGTTAATATTCAGCCCTGGACAGTAAAATATATCTATAATATTATAATATTCAGCCCTGGACAGTAAAATATATCTATAATATTACAAAAGATTGCAAATAAACGGTGTTCCTCTGTACTTTTTGTTCATTTAAGAATCCTGAAAGAACCCAGTTTCCACAAAAATATGAAACTGTGATCATTCAACATTGATAATAATCATAAATGTTTCTTGAGCATCAAATCCTCATATCAGAATGATTTCTGAAGGATCATGTGACACTGAAGACTGGAGTAATGATGCTGAAAATTCAGCTTTGATCACAGGAATACATTACATTTTACAATATATTTTATTATACTATAATAATATTACTGTTTTTACCGTCTTGGTGTGCATTTAAAAAAAACGTGTAAACCCTTGAAAATGGTAATTATTTTTTTACACTTGGGTAGAGCAATCGCAAAACTTCAACACCGCAAAACTTCAACACTGCCATTTGTGCGAATCATAAAGGAAGACAATTCTATTACATGAGCATATAGTGCTGGAATAGTAGATTATATATATATATATATAAATGAAGTGACCAGGTGTAGGTCTAGTGTTAGAAGACAATGCATTGGTGTCTGAAGGTGTTTTTTACAGTAAACGTACCACTTATCTTTGTGTCAAGCAGGTGTCCATGCGAGTTGAACCATTGGACATTTGGAAAAGGTTCACCGGTGATGTTACAGTCAATTAAAGCGCAGTTTCCCTCCCGGGCGATGATCTGGCTTACTTTGGGGAGCACCATGGGCACCGAGCCGTCACCATCTGCCTCCGTCCCGTTCTCGCTTCCACCTTCATCCACCACCGAGATGTTCAAAGGCCCTGCCGTACAGAAACTAATCACGGACACTAAATAAATGATCACGTATCCGTTCACCCTCTTCATTTTCTCTGGCTTTCAGTAACAACCGTAGAGATGAGATGTCATTCTCCACCGGTGCTCATGTTACAGTCACTGGTTATCTGCAAGCCGGCCAGCATGGAGAACACAAACCAGCGGTGTGCATGATATTTCCTGCAGATGCATCACTGCAAAGACAGAATAAAGAGGGAAAAGTTATGAATTTGTCAGGGCTTTTAACTCAAATGTTGCACACAAAAGCTGTGACTCCTCCTCCTCATGTCATCTTATCAAACAAGAATAACAAGACCTACAAAAACAACAACTGACTCATATTTTCTGAGGCGGAAATCATCATGTTTTGGTTTATTAGTCTAATAAAGCAATTTAATTGTATGTTTAATTAAAACACTTCACATATCCAATCTCTATGTGACGTTTATTGTACATTTAACGTTAAGCAATTTGCAACTTCATGAAATTGAAGATAAATTAACATCTTAAATTAAAAAAAAGAGCACAAATAGGGTTTAATACGACAGTACAAAATCAAATGTTGACCCGCATGTAACGTTAATATTAGCCTGATGTCATTTTAAAAGCGCCTACGTGCAACAATAAAATAAAAAAAAATTCGAGACATTTACAAAACATTGTAATATAACCCAACTAAGACAAGATTTGCGTTTTCTGGTAGTGATATTCACACAGTTTTGATGTCTAAATCATACCTGGCACGTTAAACCGTGTTGAAATCAGCTCGAGCTAACTGCGGCTAGTCATATGACTAGTCACCATCCGCTAAGGAAGACGCATAAAAATACATTTTCCGCACACATTCATAGGCTTTAACCCTCGCCATTCAACATGGAGATGAAACAAAACACCTACCGTTTACGTATAAATCATGTGAATGTAAAAACACAGTCGCAGTATAAATGGCCGAATATGCCGCTAGCATAATAGCCGACGACAGCCGCGTTTCCTTTTGTTACATTTCGCTAAACACGGCGACATTTACTCGATTAACAGCGTAACACTTACACCATGTTGTTCCCCCGCTGCTACCTCTCGATGTTCGTGCTGAAATGTGAAGTGCCGAAGCTCATTGGAGGTGTTTTGTGGGTTTGCTTTCAGTTGTGACTCGACTGCTAGTTGTGACCCAATAATCGCTTGAGAAATCAACGGACCCCAAAATAACGTAGTGTGTGTGAAATATGACGGAGCAAAAGCGTTATGCTTGGTTTTTAACCCCTCCTATGTTCCGTGGCTTTCTGCTTTCTATTCCTCCCACATCTTTTTTTTATCCTTTTGACTCAATTGACCCAGTTTTTCTTGTAATTGGTTGTGCATTTGAACAGTTTGGTTTATTTCCTCACAGTTAACTGGTTTTGCAGCATGTCTTGCATACAGTAAATGTGAAACAATACACATGGCTGTACTGTGACACAACAATGACAGTGGTATATAGAAAACTATTATGCTCCAATAAACAGTGATAGACTAGCAGGATAGACTAGTCCAATTTGGTTTATTAAATGATAGATGTTTTATTGCATAATTAGAAAGCTTTTACTTAAAAAAAAGTTTTGTAAGCAGTTTGGCATGACAGTAATGCAGTCATGTGGATATTGGGTGCATTTTTAAGTTAGAGATGAAGGATAATGCTCATTTTTAATGTTATCGTTATCCCGGTAAGAAAATTTGGTCTATATTCAAAAGAAAAACTATAAATAACGTATTATTTCCTCAGCTAAGACACTTCAGATGTGCACTGTTCACCATGATGGTTTTGAATTGCTTGAAATATGATTGATATCACATTAAAAAAAATGGAAAATACAGTTAATGCAAAATGTGCAACGCAAGTCATACCGGCTACATAAAATTATAATTGTGTGTTTGGGGCAGACTTTAGTTTTTTTTGTAATCAGGCTTTCAAAAAATTTGCTTTAGATTTATCGGCCAATATATTGGTTATCAGCTTTCAAATATAAACAATTATCGGTTATCGGTATGGGCCAAAATGTTCATATCCCTATTTTAAGTACATTGAAGAACTATGTAAATACCATATTATTTGAATATGCTAATCATCAGTGTTGGACGTAACGCATTACAACTAACACAAGTTACATAATCAGATTACTTTCCTCAAGTAACTAGTAAAGTAACACATTGCTTTCTTTAAAAAGTAACTAAGTAATGGAATAAGTTACTTTTTTAGGGAGTAACTTTTAAAAAAAGTAACTTGACCCAACACTGGTAATCATTCATTGCCTTTGTATTTCAAAGTACAAATGTAAACGTGTGTACAACAAGATACCACTGTATATGCTGACCCTTTGGACACATATAAAGACACATGGACCTGTATTTGATGCACACTTCATTGTAAAACCGTATAAAAATCAAGCCTAAATAAGGAAGCTAGTGTGAAAATCCTGAGGTAATGTGTATCCATCACCACCTCTGCAGATTGCACATTCAGGCTTCAGAAATGGCGTTTAAGTATTAACTGCCCTTGTTGGTCAATGTCAAACCACTTTACAGCACTTTGACCATTTATTATAACCAGCGTGTTAAACCATTAAAACCTCAAACAACACACATACACGCAATTAATCTGGCTTTTAAAACAGTTATGAGTGCATAACATGAGCTAACGCACGATTATACCAAGATTTATCACTGCCGCCTGTGTGTGTGTGTGTGTTAGAGCCCTTCATAAGCACTTTCCCTGAGTAGTGTACACAAAGAAGCTGTTGTCACAGAAACAAGCTGTGTGAATGCCAGTACTCTTCAAAATTAAAGGATCCAAAAGGATAGAAGACACGTAAGGTTCCCCAAAAAACAACCATTATTTTATAAAGAACTTCTTCCACTATAAAGAACATTTTGCAAAGGTTCCACTGATGTTAACGTTTCTTAAATGAAACCACGGATGATGATAAAGGACCTTTAGTTTTAAAACTCTAACAAATTTGTGTTCAAAGGTCAAGGATTTACATTCTGCAAGTTCTCCACTGAAAAACCAATGCAATGGGATGTTCTGCAATTAAATAAGGCAAAGCTTTGGTAAAAGTACAATCAGCATTACACACAATAATGACGTTTGTTTAATGATTTATTGAACCCTTTTCGGCCGGCATGCACATTTACATGCAAGTCCACTGGACTATAACAACTACATTCTCAATTGTGGTTTTACCATATTTAAGTTGTCGTGGCAAAATTTCACTGCATTACTGAATAAGAGACAAAACCTTTCCCAATTGTCTTTATAAAGATTTAATTTCTTGCAAGAAATGAGTCACAGTCATACAGCCATCTTCAACGTCTGCAGAGTGCACTCACTAGACATAACAGCACTCAGCTTTTATCAGTTTCCCAAAGTCACTCCTCCTGTAAATTTCCACACATGACAAGAATCAGCAGCACTTGCTCAAATCCCCAAGTGTGCTGTTCATTTTAACCCGGATCCCTACGTTTAGGCAAATCAAAGTCAAATCCCAGTCTTCATGTCTCCTGTACAAAACATGTTTTCCATGTGTAAGTATAGAACGTGTTCTCTATATTCTGTATACGACCTTTTACCTGTACAACCTAGCATTTCATGCACAATGTTTAATGTATAGCTATGATTCAATTTTCCCATAACAAAGTCAAATGGACTCTTTCTGAAACACAAGAAAACTACAGCAAAGTGAGAGGGAAAAAATCTACTATTGCATTCCCACGACTTTTAGAAATGTCCAACATGTCAGTCTTGCCAAATATCCAGGTAAATACAGTCAGCTTAGTAACGTTAGTTGAGAGAAAACGCATGTTGTGTAACGGTATATTGGATCCGTGCTTTAGCTCTTAAAGTGACAGCAGCCTAATAAACCTGCTGCTGTCTGTCATGATAATCAGAGAACAAAACTAAGAGAACATCTCTCAATGATCTTAAACTTTTATAACTTTAATTGTATGTATTAATCTGTATTTAATATTTACAATGAAAATCATCCAGTGTTTATATTTGATTAATTTCTGTAGTATTTCTTACTGTTAGATCCACCTGAAAATCTTAAAGCCATGTTTATTTCATTTGTCTCTTTATTCTATTGTATTTATTTGTGCTACCATTTGCAATTTGTTCTTGTTTTATTACTGATTACTTGTCATTTTTTTCTAAATGTAGTGGAACGAATCAAATAAAGCCTCCCTGTGCTGTGTGTAAGCTATTATAACAAGATTACGGCAATAAAATAATGTCGGTGTGTGTGTGGCAGTTTTCCCCGCGGTATGGAAAATCGATATTTTTCAAGGTATCGTATCAAAGTTGGAAATTCCAGTATGGTGACAACACGAGCGCTCATGTCACTCCCTCAGCAGATCTTTTAGAAACAGTGTGAACTAGTTTCTACTCACTTAATGCCAGAGTCATAAAACGAAGGGTATGGTGATAAAAATGTACATTCTTTTAAGAATGAAATGCAGAAATGCGTCATCAGTCTGTGATGAGTGTCCAGTAGCTTACTGTAACTTATAAAGATGCTACACGCAACACACCAACACATCATTTGTGTTGAGTTAGTCACTAATGAAGACTTTAACCTTTCAACATGGACATTTGAAATTACACACTCTTAACACTAAATGCATTCACTGGAGCTTCGCCATCCTATAATTAAACATGTCACACAATAGACCAGTGCTATGCCTCCATGTAGACAGCAGCTGCAATTGCACTGTAAACCAACTTCAATAACCATTTTTGATTTTAATACGCACGCACATGTAAAGAATAAAACTTCTTGAATGGTGAAATAGTGTTATTAACCATTATTTCAAGTTTGTTCATCTGGTACTGGCTGAAAGGTGAGAATATGGGTTTGTTGTTGTGCAAAAAAGGCAGAAAACTGGGCAGATCCAGTCTGTGTGTGTGTGTGTGTGTGTGTGTGTGTGTGTGTGTGTCATGTGACAGCAGCATTTAACGGATGATCCTGGACATTAAAATCATCAGACCCATGATTCCTCCTTCCTGGAGATCAGCGGCTCACACGGCCTCCTTGATCAGATCAGCGAGTCTCCTAAAGGCCTGTGGATGAAGAGGAGAGAGGCAGAGAGTGCTTGTGCTTAAATACAGATGAATTCAGCTCACAGACGCATATGATGATGATGATGAAGATATTATCATTCAAACGTTTGTGCAACGTACATTTTGCATAATAAAGGATGCATTAAATTGATCAAAAGTGACATTAAAGACATTTATAATGTTATAAAAGATTTCTATTTCAAATACATTTCTATCCATCAAAGAATCCTGAAAAATGTACACAAAAAGTGAGTGAGTGTGTGAGTGTGTGTGTGTGAGAGAGAAAGAGAGAGAGAGAGACACACAGATAGTGTGTGTGTGTGTGTGTGCGTGCGAGATAGAAAGAGTGTGCGTGTGAGAGAGGGAGAGATAGTGAGTG